>NC_040039.1:44084172-44274632 GCF_003713205.1 Coffea eugenioides
TAATCAAAATATTAGAAGGGTAGGGGCATTTGGCTCTTGAAAAGCAGATAAGGAAGAGTCCATGCGGCATCTAATTTGAGTGGCTAAAGTACCACATGGCAAGAAAGAGGGAGAATATAATAACTCCCTCTTTCTTTTTATCTAATAGGCAGATAATATAGTTGGTAGATAACAGGTAAACTACCGCCATGTTGAAAAGAATTCATGAGAAGCTTGAAACAGGAGATATTTCTCTCAGAAATATTTTCATTAATTTTTGATTTCATCTAGTAGGTCGATAATAGATAAAATACCACCATGTTGAAAAGAATTCAGAAGAAGTTTGAAACAAAAGATATTCCTCTCATAAATCTTTTCATTACTTTTGAATTTCGTATGCAAGGGAATAAAGATTTCAAGTACAAGAAGATAATAAAGACTTTTCAATAAAAGTGCATGTGATTGAAGAGGGATAAACAAGTCCGTCCCAAAGAAGAAAGGATAAATATCAATCCAAAAATAAAGAAGAAGAAAGAAAAATATTTCTTTTGAAAGTTTTAGAAGAAGAAGGAAAAGCAAGATGCTTCCAACAATACAAGCAAAAATCTACTTACAGTGATCTTTGAAATTAGCCTTGTCGAAGATGGCTTTTCTAGATTGGTTGATCTGGGGTTGCTTCACATGTAATTTCAGAAACCTCCCCTAAGATTTCATAAAATATCACTAAGTTCCCTCCACATTTTCAAATCTCTCTTACCACCCCTCAAGTGATTGTAGGGTCACATGTCACTATCAAAAGAGATAAATTGTCAATAATAACCTCGTTTCTACTAGGAATTATTCAGCTGCTAAAAAGAAAAAAAGGCAAAAAAAAAAAAATGCGTGTAATAGCCTAAGCTTGGGAAACAATTGGAGCCTTCCTTGCTCTTCTTTCGTACTAACAAAGGCGCAAAATGCACTGACAAGACTTCCAAAGGCATGCAAATAAAGGGAGAATGAAACACTACTTAAAAAATGACTGGATATTGTAGGTGAAGCTGTTTTTCTCTCTTCTATTTCACAACAAGAACAATACAAGGCTGGATATTGTAGAGGAGGAGAAATTTGCAACTTGAGTTTGTGAAATTTTCTTTGAAGTGAAGGCGTCATTCTCAAAACTAAGCTGTACAAGAGGTAAAAATCTTGAGCCAGTGCTTTATATGATCAATAAGTAATAGGAGATGATTCAGATCTCATGATTAAAGTAGATTCATAAAGCTCTATTTTTCTTGATGATCTAGGGAACCTTTGTTGATTGTGAGATTTTCTTGATGATCAAGCTATAAGAGCTCTTTTTCCTTGTCTTTTTTTTGTTGGACTTGTTGACCAAGTTTACAATCTAACCAGAGCCTTTGTTGGTCTTGTTTTATTAAGTATTATTGATATTGGCAGCTGACTAATATGTGCTTTGATGATAGAAGCGCGACCTTTATTTTATTTCAGTCAACAATTTAATAACTATTTAGTTTTCTAAAACTAGAATACAGAAGCATGGAGTAGGTTTGTAGATAAAAGTTGCAATACAAATGAAAAACTAGTAAAGTTGCTTCTTCATACTTTCTATTGAGAAGGTTTTGTTTTGCAACTTGAGTTTTGCTTTCAATAAGTATGCATTTGGTATAATTTCTGCAATGTTTCAAAATGTGATCATTATAGCAGCTGACTGAAACTTTTGTTGATAACACACTGATATGTAGGATAGGAAGAATTATTGCACATGATATCGTAGTCCATTACATAGGAAACAAAGTTAGAATTCCTAATGTCGATCCAAAGAACTACCAATATATTGACCTTCTCGGTGATGTTACTGATAAGACAATGAATGACTTGCCTGGAAATTTAAACATGCTTTTGCATATGGAATGAGCGATTCCTAGGACAACAGGTTTTATGGACATTACCAATGAAAAATTAATCCTTTATATGTTTAAACTTCATGAAAAAGATCTTGTTATAAACTTGTACTTGCTATACTTGGATATTATTCCTACAACAGAGGAGAATACAATAGAGAACAACCAAACTCATAATGTATAGGAAGGCATAGGAATCGAAAAAGTTCCTATTCATGTAGAAAACCTGGAGGGTGATGATGAGATTTATACTTCTAGTTCTGATGACTCTTGAAAGGATGACATAGATAGTGACTTGGAGAATGTCATAGTTGAAGGTAAGGTATCAATTTCTTCTAGTGACAAGGGTGAAAATGACTTATCTGATTATGAGGAGAAAGAGAAATCTCTTGTTGTGCCTGATTCAAAATCTGAGCAAGAGCTGGATCCTATGAGAGCAATCATGCAGTCCAAAATAAGGACTTATAATCTAAGAGAGGACATTGAGTTTGAAAAAGGGATGCCATTTATCAATATGAATACATTTAGAGCAACTTTGAAAGACTATGCTATTCAGAAAGGATTTCTATTGGTAAGGTTTAAAAATGAAAAAAGTAGGTACACTGCCAAGTGTGGTTCTCAAAGGAATTGGAGGATTCATGCATCCCCAGTTGCTGATACAACCACTTTCATGATTAAAACATATAGACCTGAGCATACGTGTGTCATGAATAGGAAAAACTTAGAAGCAACATCTGATTGGATTGCAAAGAAATTAATTTTTGTGATGAGAGACTACCTAGAGATGACAAGCAAGGGAGTAATTGCTGAAATGATGAAGCATGGAGTCCAGCCAAGTAGAATGGAGATCTACAAGGCAAAAAAGAAAGCCTTGGAATAGATAGAAGGGTCACACAATGAGGCATATGGAAATTTGCCAAAATATGATGAACTTTTGAGGAATAATAACCCAGAAAATATCATGAAAATTCACTATGACAGGCCTAACCTTCTTATAGAGTCTAGATTTTCGAGATTGTTCATAAGTTTCAAGGCACAAAGAGATGGATTGGTTGCAGGTTGCAGGCCATTTATTGGCTTTGATGGATGTCATTTGAAAGGTGCATTTGGGGGTATTCTATTGACTATTGTTGCTTTTGATGGGAATAATAGTTTGTTTCATTAGCCTTTGCTGTTGTAGAGTGCGAAAACAAGGATACTTGGAGTTGATTTTTTTTTTTTATTTTCAGGACTTCTTTGACCCATTTCCAACCAATATTCCACTCACCTTCATGAATGATAGGTAGAAGGTATGTTACTTGTTTCAATGTTTCATGTAATAAGATTAATACTGTTGCTGTTTTAATTGGCTGTCGTTTAACCATGGCTATTTATGCATACCTTTGTACGTGGACTAAATTTTGCATGTGAGGAACAAGTGCCACAAGCTGATGCAGGATATTGTGATTGGCATATCTACAAGAACTTCAAAGTGAAATTCCCAAGATTGCTTCTAAGGAGATTCTTTCGGCAAGAAGCTAAAAGTTATGATCTTATATGGCACAATGAGGCTATAGAAAGAAGAAAGGATATTAACTTAGATCCTTGGAGATATTTAGCAAACATTCCCAAGTCTACTTGGACAAGGCATACATTTTCATCTGAAATTAAGTGTGATCATGTCACCAATAATTTCATAGAATCTTTTAATGCATAGGTTGGTGAACTGAAAGGAAAGATTATACTTGCTCTGGCTGATGGACTGAGGCAAAAATTCATAAAGAAACTACATAAGAGGTATCAAAAAGGGTGCACATGGACATATACTATTACTCCACATGTTATTGCTAATTTGAAGGAAATTGAAGCCCAATCAAGAAAGTGTGAGCTGACAATGGCCAGTGAGAACACATTTGAAGTAGCAGATGTGGATAAGTCCTACATAGTAAAGTTGCATGAGAAGACATGTGAGTGCGGGGCTTTCTAATTGATTGGCCTTCCTTGCAAACATGCTACACTAGGAGCTATTTATAGAAAAGAGAAACTAGAAAGTTACTGTGATACAGCTTTTTCAAGAGATCAATATATAAAGACATATGTATCCATGATCAGCCTAATTCCACATATGAATAGGTGGCCTCCTATGGAAGACATGACACCCAAAATAGTTTTACCACTACCACTTAGATGAAGAGCTGGTAGACCAAGGAAAAATAGAAGAAGAGCACCTGATGAAGGAGCTCCTTCATCTCAACACAAGAGGTCAATCAGTTTCAGGTGCTCTAAGTGTGGTGCATTTGGACATAATAGGAGAATTTGTCAAGGAACTCCTGTTGTTGAAAAAAAAGGGAGCTCCACTTCTGCTAATCAGGTGGCAAGTCGAAAAAGAAAACCAGGAAGAGGCATTGCCAATATAGGATTAGCAGGATTTGTTCTATGGGTAAAAAAATCAATATCAGATTGTTTCTTTATGTGTATTTAATACCTTACAAATGAATTTGTTTGAGTCATGATTTGCCAGGATCATGCACAAGAAAATGTACCTGCGGTTGTATCAAGTCAAGGCAGTAATGAAAGTACCTAAAATCAAACTATTGGAGCTAATGTTCAAGTTAATCAATCTGCTAGCACTAGTACTAATACCAGAAAGGTATATGATATCAGAAATTAGTTTCATGACAACCATGTACTAGTTTGTAGTCATGACCAATTAACTTATAGCTTTTGTATTATGGTATCAGAGAGGAAAACAATTTGCTAGAGTTGGAACTACTGTTGCTAACAATAATAAGAGACAAAGGCCAAATGAAGCTGTTAATCTACAACAAACTCCAATAGTCACTGCATCTGCAATTACTCCAAATCATGGCGCATCTCAAGTTGAAAGAAACGTTAGCATATCCACTTCTACAACTATAGGATCTCACAATAACAGTAGCAGCATCAGTATGTCGTTCTAATTAAGCATAACTAGTTATTTTGGAGGTGAAAAAAGAATGTACTCCAAATGACTTTTTGTGTGTTGTAGTAGAACTGGCTTTGTACAATTCTTAATATTGCAATCCTTACCATTTAGATAATTGTTTCTAGATGGTGTTTTGAAATCATATGAATTGCTATATACTTTTGTTAAGTACAAGTGCATTGCTTATGCCAAGTACTTATATGCATTCCCACCATCTGCGAACTACTCTTAAGTGCTGTTTTTATTTGCTTGGGAATTGCAATTTAGGCAATGTCACTGTATCTATTACTGTTGTTGGCATTATTAGAAACTCCATGACTCATTAGTATTATGTATTTTCGTGTTTTAACCCACATGTAATGGTAGTTGAATCTAGAATTCTGAGCTTTCTTTAGTCTTGTATGCTCTGCTGTTTTCCAACGAGTTTAGCAGTGAAATATTGTTCTACTTAAGGATAATGACTTGTGTTCTTAATTTATGCCTGTTCAAGTATGACTTTTGGTATAACTATAATGCAACAAATCTTAACATATAAGTATCAAGTAAATAACACCTTCATTTCATTTTCATATAGCTTAACAATCATGTCCAACCTATAAAAGTCTTTTGGTTCTTTCATTTATGACTAGTGATGCTCCAAACAATTTGGAACATATCTCCTGTTACTTCTACTTCAACCAATTGCTTTAACAATTTGAATGAAAAGATAAATTGCTAAGAATATGAGATTGATGATGAACAAGCAAGTGATAATTGCATTTTGTTGAACTGAAAAGATTGTTTCCTGGCCACATTTTCCTTTCTTCACTACAGAATCAATTTCATGTATTTGGCTCTGCACTTCTTCACCTTCATTTCCTTCATACCACTAGAAGTTGTTGCACTTTGAACAACTGAAATATAGATTATCCGGATTTCTTTCACTTTCTGGAATTCTTAATGTAGATTTGCGATTGCATTTACAATACCGATTCTTGATGCTCAATGATGATGGTGATTTGTATGAGTGCCCTCCAAAGGATGAACTAACCATTTTTTGCCACCAATTTCCTCTCAATCTGCCCATTTTATGAAGCTATTTCTGCTTTTTAATACTGCTGCAACATCCCAAAAGTAGCCATTACCTTCCAACGGTCTTTCACCTTTCTTCATGGCTATACAATTTTCATGCATTTCATACTTTGACCCCCCTCACTTTCTACATAGATTTTTTTTGGTCAGTCTAAAGGTATTAAGGAAACTAAATCACTCTCTCTCCTCCAAAATGCAATTTGTATTAATACACTTTCTAAGAGGGGCTGATATTTTCTAAAAAATAGATACAAATATTTCAAGAGATGCTATTTTTGTGAAAAATTGATACTGAGTCAAGAGGTGCTATTTTTGAGGAAAACAGATACAAATATAATCGTCGACATTGCCCCCAGTGTTTGAAACCAGTTAGGCTGCACAGTCCTTTTTTTTTGCCTTTTTACTTATTAAACATATTTTGGAGTTTCAAATGATTTCACTTTCTTAAAAATATAATAACTTGAACGTGGGTAGACTAAACAGAATTTTCATGATCTTTATGGAAAGGAAAAATCGTTCAAAACGTCTCTCACATTTTGTAAAATAATTTTTTTCATTCCTAACATTTAAGAATGTAATTTTACGTTCCTTACAAATTCACATTGATCAATTTTGGCCCCTACCTAGGTTTCCGACTAATTTTTGGTCGGAATCCACCACCATGTGCTTTGCACGTGATTATTTTTTAGAGATAAAATTGTCAAATCAAATTTTACATAATCTGATACATAGTCCCTCACATTTCACAAAATAAATTTTTTCATCCCTTATTAACTATGTGTATGAATAACTTTTTTTAAAACCCATATATATATCTGTTTGATTTCACTTGAATAGTACGAATAGCATGTAATATATCTCTATTTGATTTCACCTATAAATAAATTAATTGTAATTGTACACATGCTATTTAATACATATATAAATGGGTTTAAAATTAATAATTTTATTTTAAACTCATGTATATATATATTTGATTTCACCATGTGACTTATTCAATATTTGTGGCTTAAATGTAAGGGATGTTTTGAACAATTTTTCCTTATGAAAAATAAGCTTTCTTTCTTTTTTAGCTTCAATTAGCAATTAACTCGATGGTGTTGTTGAAAAGCTATTCTACTTCTTGCACGAGTCATTTGTAGATAACAAACATGTTTGTTCTTATTCTGGCATTAGACTATCAGACTTCCGCTAACAACGCTTCTTTTTGCATACTCGAGTTTGGTAATTTTCCTTAATGCGTTTTGTCACTTTCTCCTGTCAGTGTGAATTTTCCTGCTTTTTCCTGTCAGTGTGAATTTTCCTGCTTTTTCCTGTCAGTTTTCTTCAATTTTTTTGTCTTTCACATTGACAAGGTGAATTCATATAATATACGTAAATATGTCATTTTTTTGGGGTAAAATGCATTAAATCTCCTGTGATTTGTCTATTACACATGAAACTCTCTCATTGTTTAAAAACACTTACATAACCTCCTTATGCTATGAACTTCTTTGAAAAATGGACAGAAATCGTCCAATTTAACAGAAAGTGAGTTACACGCACTTGACGAGTGAGTGCGGTAGCATTGTATGACAAATAATTGGGATAATTCTACATTTAATTTTTTTCTTTTAGCTTTTCTTCTTCCCTTCTTTTCCCCTTCTCCTCGACTGCCTGGGCAGCAAACCAGAAAGCAAACTGGAAGCTTCTTTGGTGATATTGCTTTTCTGTTTCTCTTTTTCTTCGTTCTTTTCTTCCTTATTTTTTTTCCTTTAGTCGCTACCGGCGCCATTGTCACTGCACCTTCGTCAGCCATTGCTGCCACCGTTGCCAAACACCACCACCTGCCACCGAAACTTTCAACAACCCAAACTTTCAGCAACCCAAGAGACAAAAATAGACAAGTAAATACGGGAAAATGAAGGAAAAACCCTAAATCTCCTCCGTCTCCTCCTCTGACCTCTCAGTAATGTCAGAGAGTTACGTGAAAAATAGAGACCAAGGTCTACGAACCACTGATAAAATTGAATGAAGATGGACTGATTTATGTAGGAATCGAACCCACAGGATAAAACAATTCAAGACAAAACTCAAAGTCAAATAAGTATTGCAGCGGAAACGAAAATCGAAGGAACAAAAACAAGGACAAGAGTCGAAAACAAGCAGAGCTCTAGGAGGCACCAATGTATCTTATTCTTCTCAACTCACGGCACATCTGACAAGGCTACTAGTACTGGTTTATATAGACCACTTAGTCTCCTATAACTTAGCTTCCAAATCACAAAGGGAATACAATTGGACTTGGATTTAAAGAAACCACTACCGACTAGGAAACCAAGACTTGACTTAACTACTACATAGCCTCCCTTAAATCAAGATCTTCAAATTTCACCATGCCGTGCATCTTCTTCAATTTCATGAACATCTCCAATTTGAGCGGCTTTGTCAAAATATCAGCTACTTGATCTTCACTTCTATAATAATCAATGGCAATTTCTTGCTCTTGAACTAACTCACGAATAAAATGACACTGGATGTCAATATGCTTGCTGCGTCCATGAAAAACTGGATTTTTTGTCAACTCAATAGCAGACAAACTATCACAAAGTATTATGGTAGGATCATCTTGCTTGTGTTGTAAGAATCCAAGCATTTTCCACAACCAAAGTGCTTGAGTAGCACTACTTGTAGCCGCCATGTACTCCGCTTCTGCTGTGGACAAAGCAACCACCTGTTGTTTCTTTGAGGACCAAGAAAATACACCAGATCCCAAGTAAAATGCATAACCAGAAGTGCTTCTCCTTTGTATTGTGTCACCAGCCCAATCACTATCAGTGTATCCAACAAGGTTGTTATCATGTGAAGATGAATAAAATATACCGTCAGATTGCATACCTTGAACGTATCTCAAAATTCTCTTAGCAGCTTGCAAGTGAGACTGGCATGAGACTCCATGAATCTACTAATCAAACCAACTCCATAAGTGATGTCAGGTCTCGTAGAAGTTAAATACCTGTGACTCCCCACCAACCTCCTAAAATAAGTAGCATCAACAAAATCACCAGTACCATCTTTGGTTAATTTCAATTTTTCTTCAATCGGCGTCATCATTGGTTTAGCCACATCTATCTTAAACTTCTTTAGAATATCACTTGCATACTTCCTTTGTGAAATAAAAATTCCATCATCCAATTGATGAACCTCAATACCAAGAAAATAAGACATCAATCCCAAATCTGTCATCTCAAATTGACTAATCATGGCCTCCCTGAATTCAGAAATTAGTTTGGAATTATTGCTTGTAAATATCAAGTCATCCACATACAAGCATACAATAAGGACATCTCCTTCAGAGTTGAATTTGATGTACAAAGTATGCTCATATGGACATCTCAGAAAACCATACTCAACAAAATAGGTATCAATGCGAGTGTACCAAACTCTAGGAGCTTGTTTCAAACCATATAATGCCTTTTTCAATCTATATACTTTATCTTCTTGACCCTTTCTAATATAACCTGCAGGCTGCTCAACATATACCTCTTCTTCAAGATAATCATTTAAAAATGCAGATTTCACATCCATTTGATGAATTTTTCAGCAATTATTTGCAGCAAGTGATACAATCATACGAACAGTATCAAGTCTGGCAACTGGTGCAAAAATTTCAAAATAATCAATACCTGCCTTCTGCTTATAGCCTTTGACAACCAATCTCGCTTTGAAGCGATCCACCTCTCCTGTTGGCTTATACTTGGTCTTATATACCCATTTCACTCCAATTGGCTTCTTTTCAGGTGGGATAGTGGTCAACTCTCATGTATCATTTTTCTCAATGGCATGAATTTCTTCATCCATTGCACGAACCCAATAATCATCTTTGACAGTTTCTTTAAATAAAACAGGGTCACAATCTGCAAAAATAGCAAAATTTACAATTGCTTCATCAGTTAAATCATCATCTGTGCCAACAACATAATCATCAAATCGGGCTGGCATGCGGCGTTCTCTCTGTGGTCGACTGGATGTCTCAACCTGAATAGTAGAAGTTGAGGGATCACCATAAGAGTGCACAACTTGCTCCACTACTTGCTTACTAGCACTCGGTCCCATAATGGAAGAAATGGATGGATATTTTGGTGATGTCTCGAGATCTTTTCTAGACCAATCCCAAACTCTATGTTCATCAAAAGTTATATCTCTGCTAACAATCACCTTTCCTGTGTTTGGATTGAATAACTTATACCCCTTTGTCTCATGACTATATCCAATAAAAATACACTTTTTTACTTTGTCATCCAATTTCTTTCTCAACTGATCTGGAACATGCGCATACGCAAGACAGCCAAATACCTTGAAGTGAGAAATATCCGGTTTCATGCCAGTCCAAATCTCTTGTGGGGTCTTCCCAAAATTGTATCTAGTAGGACACCTGTTCAAAACATAAATAGCGCAAAATACTGCTTCTGTCCAAAGGGATTTAGGAATACCTTTGGAGTGCATCATAGATCTCACCATATCCATCACAGTCCTATTCTTTCTTTCTGCCACACCATTTTGCTGAGGTGTATATCTAGCTGTCATTTGATGTTTTATACCACTTTCCACTAAATAGTCATCACAAACAAGATACTCAGTGCCTCTGTCAGTTCTCAAAATTTTAATAAAGTAGTCACTCTGCTTCTTTACATAATATTTGAATTTTTTAAACACATCACATGCATCAGATTTATTTTTTAAAAAATACACCCATGTCTTCCTACTGAAATCATCAATGAAGGTAATAAAATACTTACTACCACCATTGGAAGGAACTTCAACTGAGCATAAATCTGAATGAATCAGTTCAAGCGGTCGATTAGCCCTCCAAGCCTTGTCTTTTGGAAAAGGATCCCTGTGCTTCTTTCCCAAAATACAAGACTCACACTTCTTGTCAGGAAACTCAACAGAAGGCAACCCAACAACTAATTTTTTTCTTGCAAGAAATTTCAAACTCCCAAAATTCAAATGCCCAAAACGCATATGCCATAACCAAGAATCATCACAAGTCACGAAATTAAAGCAAGGTAAATCACCACAGTTAAGAGAAAGAGGCCACAAACGACTACGGTTCATTTTTACCTTGGCAATTAATCCCAATTTCTTATCACTTATGGTGCCATCACCATATTTAAAATGCAGATCATAACCTTTCTCAGACAGTTGTCCCAAACTCAACAAATTATGATATAAACTTGGCACATAGAAAACATCAGAAATATAATTTGAAGACCCATCTTGCAAGATAATTTTGATTTTTCCTTTTCCAAGAACAGACACTCTTTCATTGTTTCCAAATCTCACAGATGCATGAAAAGATTCATCCAAGTCAGAAAACATCTCCTTTTTACCACACATATGATTACTACAACCAGAATCAATAAACTAATCATTTTTCATAGACTCTTCAGATGTAGAACTAGAAAACAACAAGATCTCCTCTCTATCACTACTATTTTCAGCCACTTTAGCATACACCTCTTCATTGGACCAACATTCATTCTGATAATGACCAATTTTACCACAATTATAACATTGGACATTAGATCTATCACGCCTTTGAAAATTATTTCTTTGACTTTGTTGTTGACTATTTTCCTGATCCCCATTAAAATTATTTCTGGGTTGGTAAGAATAATTACCTCTTCCACGACCACGAAAGTTACCTCTGCCTCCACGTTCTCTACCTCTGAAGTTCTGGCCCCTTTGATTTGTGTCCATACGATTCACCCCCTCTTTTCCTTTTGGGTGATCTACCTTGGCTTGTAACACCTCCTCTACTGTATCCGATGGCTGCTGATTCAGGGACATCTCATACGTCAGCAATTCACCTTCCAATTCAGCAAGTGACAAATTGTCAAGGTCCTTTGTGGCTTCAAGGACCGTCTTCTTGGTGTGAAATTTGGTAGTTAGAGATCTTAGAACTTTTTCAACAACTCTAACCTCTTCCAAATTCTCACCATTGGACTCCATATCATTGACAATTTCTTTAATTGTGCCAATAAAATCTTTAACTGACTCCGTGGATTTCATCTGGGCCAACTCAAATTGTCTCCTAAGTTCCTGCAATCTGATTTTTCTCACGTTAGCAGCACCTCGATTTGAGTTCACAAAAATTGTCCAAGCCTCTTTTACCGACTTTGCATGTATAAATTTTTTGGCAACATGCAACTGGACTTGAGTGTTGAGATAGTACATTGTCTTGCAATCCAACTGTCTATTTCTCTCTAATTCTTTAACTGTATTGCTTGATAATTCTATACCTTCTATCGGCTCCGTATATCCTGTTTCGACAATATTTCAAACTCCAATATTTTGGAAAAAATTCTTCATCATCGACCTCCAAGCCTCAAAATCGTTTTTACCATCGAAGATAAAAACGTGACAATTGTGCAAATAATTTGGATCCATATTTTAATTTCTCAGGATCTCAAACAAAGCTCTGATGCCACTTTGTAGAAATAGAACCCACAGGATAAACAATTCAAGACAAAACTCAAAGTCAAATAAGTATTGCAGCGGAAACAAAAACCGAAGGAACAAAAACAAGGATAAGAGCCGAAAACAAGCAGAGCTCTAGGAGGCACTAATGTATCTTATTCTTCTCAACTCACGGCACAATGGAAGAGGTTACTAGAAGTGGTATATATAGACCACTTAGTCTCTTAAAACTTAGCTTCCGAAATACAATTGTATTTGGACTTAAAAATCACTACCGACTAGGAAACCAAGACCAACAATATAACAATCTTGATTTAACTACTACAGGTTTGATCATCTCACTTACTGACTTGTACCCAGCGGTGTACCTGGTGTTGAGTAACACTGCAGCGGTACAATTTGCCTCGCTTGACTCATGATTCATTTCTCGCATATATATTCTTGTTCCAAACATGATTATTCCCGTAATCACATCATTAATTGTCTGTTAAGGAGTGGAAAACAAATGTCTTAGCCTATGAAAACAATTAAAATTGATGTATAATAAGTTAAACTGATTTTGGTCCACATTATTATCCCTTGAACAAGATTAGTAAAAAAAAAAAAAAGTGGCCAAAATCTATAAAAGACAAGGCAGATGAATAATCATGAAATTTCGATTCAGTAAATGACTCCAAGATTTACCACTCGAAGTTTGGCCTTGATTTGTTTGAATTGATCAAGGGAAAATTCCATAGTGGTCATAGTCAACGGTCGAAACAGCACCCCTTCGTCATCTGATCGAATTGAAGAGTGATCATCTCGTAACAAGAAGCCTTTCAGAACACCATATCCAAAATAGTAAATCGTATTGAAGGCCCTTGAGAGTACATCAGGCAAAAAAGTTGTGCTGGCAGTGTTGAACTTTGTCTTAGACTGAAGTGAAGGGAATGTCAACGGCAGGGAAGGATTGTCCGATCTTTTTAGACAAGAAAGAAGAGCTCCCACGAAGGAATATCCATCTCCAAGTGCATGATGAAGCTTAAATACAATATTGCTTGCCGCATTTGTTGTTGGATAATTCATTACATGAATTTCCCACAATGGACGCTCTGGTGGAAAATCCTCCATTCCTAGCTTTGACAAATAGTTTGAGAGACAATCATCATAATAATCTGGTGACATTCCTTGTGGAAATTTTGGAAAGTTCACATGCTCGTTGATATTCACTTCTACCCTTTTCCATTTCTTCTGTCCATCCTCTCCTGCAATCAGTTTCTTCACAATCAATTTGTATTCTACCTTGTCTTAGGAAGCTGTAGCTGGGAATCCATCATATATTTCTTTTTGTTTTTGAAATGGATTGCTACCTAAACTATATTGACTATTTCTTATTGCTGAACTCGACCTATTATTCATTTAAAAAACAGAACCTTTTTTTAGGGTTAATTCTGAAAATACCCCTGAAATTTGAATCGGATCCCCCCCGGGGGGTTCTAGTCTATTTTTATCAATCATGTTCACTTGGCATTGTGCGCCCAATTTTGCACTAAATTGCTCATGTGACATTTACTTGTTACTATAGAAAAACTAAATTACCCTCAAAAGCAATATCCTAAGTCTAAAGATTGTATAAAGCCTACAACTACACAACACAAATAATAAAAGAAAGGGTTGATTACTTTTGCATAACATTAAATGATGTCCTCTAAAGTTTCAAAATAATCACATAACCCCCTATGGTTTTATATAAGGTAGAGAATGGACAAAATGTACAATCATTTATGAGATTTATACCAAATGCACTCTAAAACTATGTGTGATAAAATCTTAATCTCTATATAACCCCTTTATAGTTTGTATAAATATCCAATTTAATGCCTCGAGATTTTTACATTCATCCATATGATCCCCCCATGCTTTTATATAATTAAGCCATCGATTGATTTAACATTTAAGTAAGGGTACTATTAGTATTTCAATTAATGACGTTATATAAGTTATTTTTCGTCAACTTTCCATTTTACATAAAATCATAGGGGGTAAAATGGATATTTTGAAATGTTAGAGGGATTACGTGGCAATAGACAAAACTACAAGAGGGTTACATGCAATTTACCCTAAAGAACAAAATATATCTCCATAGATCAAATCACCTTTTCAATTATTCTTTTTGACGATCAAGGGATTCCATGAATCTATAGGTGGAAAAGATGAAAGAACCCATGTGTATATATTCGGATGCTAATATAAGTACCACTCCTTGCTATGAAAGCAAAGTTTACACTAGCCAACATAAATTTCCAAAAAATTATCTTTTAAAACTTAAGTGTGGAAAATCTTACAGCGGGTGGTTCTCCGTGAAAGATGTCTAATTTTAGCTAAAATTTGGACATATGTGTTAAGTGTGTTGCACAGACTAAGCTTGATATGCTAGTGCAATAAGTGCAAAGGCCTTATCCAAAATTTTCAAGAAATGAAAAACAAATCTTGCTTCTTCAATAGAAGAAAATTAAGGAACAAATATGTGTACCATGATGGAGGAGAAGCGCGGGTTGATGGGTAAGAAGAGATCCTTAACTAGCTGAATGGCAATGGATTCGGCCATTGGAATTTCCAGCTCCATTACACCAATGATACTGAGCGATAAGGCCGAGCTTCTCATGTATTGTCCAGTAGGACTCACAGGTTCTAATAATTCTTCTTCGTGCTCAAACTCCATTATCATCCGATTTCTAGGATTGGTATTTGATGCTACACAGATGACTCATTTGGCTGAGCATGCGGCTCACTTATATACATATTGCCTTATGAGTAAATTACATATAACCCCATCATGATTTTGTTTATTGCCACATGACCCTTCTAACGTTTTAAAATGTTCACTTCACCTCCCTTATACTTTTATGTAAAGTGAAAATTTGAGAAAAATAGCATATGTAACTTTTTTAATTAAAATACCAATAGTGCTCTTATTAAATGTTAAATCAATCGACGGATTAATTATCTTGAATTAAAGTATAGAGGGATTACGTAGATAAATATAAAAATTATAGGAGGGTAAAATAGATATTATGCAAATCATAAGAGGATTACATGAATATTAAAATTTTATTACACGCATTTTCAGAGTGCACTCGATATAAACGCTGTAATTGATTGTGTGTTCCGTCCATTTTTTACATTATATAAAATTATAGGGAGTTTACGTGACTATTTTGAAACTATAAGGGAGGGTTTTGCGGACATTCATATCCAACGAATTTGCGCACGACATATTGAATATGTGGTATCATGGCTCAACTGCTATCCGGAAAAAGCATCAACCAACTACTCAAAAATCAAAAAGTTATTTGAAAGGAATGCATCAAGTACTCAATCACGAGCCCTTCCATACTTGTGCCGCGGAAGTTCACAAGCCATGAAAATTTGCCAATTCAAATCTTCCTGTGTGGGTTCGTAGATGATTGTAGCAAACTGTTCTTTCCTTTTCAAATGAGAAGCGGCCCAATAAAAGAAAGAGCATTGCCAGTAGGCATCACAGACGTGCAAGTATAAAACTTGTAAATGCTGTGCTTGCCGGTTTCTCTCTCTCTCTCTCTCTCTTTTTCCTCTTTTCTATTTGGGGGTCTTCCCTTCCAATTCCTTTCCATCTGCAAAGATGCCACCATTTAATTTTGAATAAGATGTTCTCCAAACTATAATCAATCTATTTCTGCTGCCAGAATGATAAAGCTGTCAACCATGACACAATCCCTAACATAGCAGGTGTCTCCATCAGACCAACCCAATTAAATAAACACACCAGTAGCAATCCTTCGATGTTTCACATGATTATAAATTATAATTCCTTTCTGAATAGGCGATAAGAGAAGAAAGGAACTCCAGTTGCAGTCCAAAAATTAAGGGACGAAAAGAACAGAAAAAGGAAAAAAAAATGGACCTCGACCAATCTTGAACAAAAGTACAGTTTGAAGTGGAAAATTTCTTTGCCTAACTCCAGAGGTTAATACTTAATAATGGGAGTGACAAGGTTAATATTCAGGGTTCACTTGGGTTACCAAAGGAAATTTAACCTAATGAAATTTGGACGGAGGAGTGAGTGGTTCCAGTGGTGGTCGACAAGTGAAGGAAAAAGGGACGGGAAATGGGGTGATACCAATAGACATGAAGGAAGAGAGTTTGGACCTTTGGGAACTTCATCTTTTAGGACTGCTGAAGAGAGTGAAGAGATTTTGTGAGAGAAAGAAAACACAAGGATAAAGGCGAATGGGAGGAAAGTGATGATGATGAGGTCTTTGGTTAATGGATTCAAAGAGGTTGAGGTTTGGTTAAGGGATTGATATATATATATATATATATATATATATTCTTCATCTAAAAGATTAATTAAGTTCTTTGAGGCCATTTTTTCTACAGAATTTTACTTGATTAAATGAGTGCTTTTTTGAATTGTAAGTACACTTGATAAATTAATACCTCTTTAAAGTAATAAAATTTGTATGGTTCCAAAATTATTAATTTATAGAGGTTTTATTGTACTAAATCACACAATAATTGGTAATTGAACGTTCAACTACAAATGAAATTAGTTAATCAATTATGTAGAAATTAGTTATGATAGAAGGACCATGTGTTAATGTGTTGGACATTTACATGGTAAAATGTTTTGACGTAAATCTTCTACCACATATTTTTTTAATTAAAGCAATAAATTTGGAACATTGCGGTACCATCCAAGAGAGGACTCAGTGCAGTTGGAGTTTGGTATAGTTTGATCCAGTTGTTATATTTTTTATATTATTTGATGCATAATTACATTATATTATTGTATTCGAAGTAAAAATGATGCACATGAATAAAATATTTAACATATATTCATTACAATATTATGATGTATTTGTACATCAAAACTTTGAACATGTACAATGACTAAATGAAATCGCACAAAATACAATTATAGTGAGTCCTTATCCTAGCAGAAATTACTTATCGTACAACGTCTTTTGCAATTTACAATGTGTTGGACGTTTAAAAGGCAAGATATATTGACTTGATGAACCTTCAAAGCATATATTCATAACTAATGTAAGGGAAAATAACATCGATCATTCTTTAACAAAAATGAAATTTAGTCCCTTAAATTCAAAATGAGTTATCTTAATTGCTCACAAATAAGAAACACTCCTTTTTTACTTGGTCACATTTCCAAGTCATAATTTGACCGGAATAAGTTACGGACACATCAAGTATTCAACATTTAAAAGACAAATCTGACAACTCACATAATAATTCTTGACCCAATAGTAATTGTTGGTGTATTTGATATACAAGCACAAAAAAGTGCTGAAAAAAAGTGGGGTTGAGATTAATGATCTTAAGGCATCTTTTATGTTATTCTTAAGGTGTTATTGACCCTCCAATACACAAAGTATTTATTACAGGATTATGGCAAATTACTTCTAGAACACAACAAGATTTAGACAGACTTGATAACAAATATCAAGTTTTCTCTCAAAGAATGATCAATTGTTTTTCTAGTTAGTTTGATGTTAAGAAACTTGTTTATCTATTAGAAAATTATGTTTTTCACTTGTTCCTAATGTTTAGAAACAATGTATTCTTGAACACAACTTTTTAGTACAAAAAATAACCATCATTTGAAATGAAAATGTGCCAAAATATCCAGATGGGATCCTCAATTTAATATGTCTGTCCACTTTCTTGTTCAATGCAAAACTATATAATTCCACTTACTAATACGGCTGATATGACACATAACAAAACTTCAGACGTTTGGCTGCCATACACTTCTTCTTCTTCTTCTTTTTTGTTTTTTCAAAAATACCATTTAATTTAGATTACTACAATGACAATTTTCTACTTTCATCTCTGGCAATCCGTTATCAATTGCATCAACTAAAAGAGAGACAAAAGAAGTCGCAAATCTTCTTGACACTCAAGTCTCTTTCTTAATAATATGGTTCCCAAAATTGTTTACTTTCACTTACACCAGAAAGAAAAAGAATTGTTTTGTTGAAGAACTTCTTTCGTCTTCTAGGCAAAAAATGGTAGCAACAGGTTTTAGGAATTGTAACGATAGCAATAGGGTTTTGGGAATTGTAACTAAGTTGTGTAAATAATGTATTCTTGAACACAACTTTTTGGTACAAAAAATAACCATCATTTGAAATGAAAATGTGCCAAAATATCCAGATGGGATCCTCAATTTAATATGTCTGTCCACTTTCTTGTTCAATGCAAAACTATATAATTCCACTTACTAATACGGCTGATATGACACATAACAAAATTTCAGACGTTTGGCTGTCAAACACTTCTTCTTCTTCTTGTTTTTTTTTTTCAAAAATACCAATTAATTTAGATTACTACAATGACAATTTTCTACTTTCATCTCTGGCAATCCGTTATCAATTGCATCAACTAAAAGAGAGACAAAAGAAGTCGCAAATCTTCTTGACACTCAAGTCTCTTTCTTATTAATATGGTTCCCAAAATTGTTTACTTTCACTTACACCAGAAAGAAAAAGAATTGTTCTGTTGAAGAACTTCTTTCGTCTTCTAGGCAAAAAATGGTAGCAACAGGTTTTAGGAATTGTAACGATAGCAATAGGGTTTTGGGAATTGTAACTAAATTGTGTAAATAATTTATTCTTGAACACAACTTTTTGGTACAAAAAATAACCACCATTTGAAATGAAAATGTGCCAAAATATCCAGATGGGATCCTCTATCTAATATGTCTGTCCACTTTCTTATCCAATGCAAAACTATATAATTCCACTTACTAATACGGCTGATATGACACATAACAAAACTTCAGACGTTTGGCTGCCATACACTTCTTCTTCTTCTTCTTTTTGTTTTTCCAAAAATACCATTTAATTTAGATTACTACAATGACAGTTTTCTACTTTCGTTTCTGGCAATCTGTTAGCAATTGCATCAACTAAAAGAGAGACAAAAGAAGTCACAAATCTTCTTGACACTCAAGTCTCTTTCTTAATAATAAGGTTCCCAAAATTGTTTGCTTTCACTTACACCAGAAAGAAAAGAATTGTTTTGTTGAAGAACTTCTTTCATCTTCTGGGTAGAAAATGGTAGCAACAGGTTTTGGGAATTGTAACGATAGCAATAGGGTTTTGGGAATTGTAACTAAGTTGTGTAAATAGAGGAAATAAAAAAAAAATGAAGAAGAAACATAAGACAGTCAAACGTCTGAAGTTTTGTTATGTACCACATCAACAGTATTAGTAAATAGAACTACGTAATTTTGTATTGGACAGGAGAATGGACAGACATAATAGACAAAGGATCCCTTCTGCAAAATATTTAACCTATATACAAAATCCGGTCCTGGGGGCTTGTCTGCACAAAATCGGATCCAGGGCCAGATCCAATTTGTAAAGCAGGCCAATGAAAATCCCGCGCTAATCCTTCTTAGTCCAGGCCGAATCTAAGGCCGTTTCTGTAATGCGTACTCTCTAATAAGAAGCCGAGTGGGTGGGTTGGTCCGGGTGGAGAGAAAAAAAAAAGGAATTGAACTTAAAATCTTTTCTGGAGATGTCCATTTTCCTACTTGAACACCTTACGTAGCAACACTCTAATGACTTTATCATTTGTAGACGGGGCTTTTTTTTTTTTTCTTCTTTGGGGTCTAATGGAGGGCCCGAGGCCCATGACAAAGTGACTAGTGTAGATTGGCTAATGCCTATTACATTATGAATTAGGAGAGGCCTCAAGTATAACGGAGGCTCTTCAATCATCCTCCAACCCGGGCTTAGGTTGAGGCTGACTTTTTCTTCCAACCAAGAATTAAAAAACACAACAAACAAAAAATGCAGAGCTGCTTGAACTTTGAAGGAGGGAGATACCATTTAAAGGAAGAAACTGACAATGTGGACTAGGTGCAAAATTTCTTCTATTTCTCCATTCTGGTTTTTTTTTTATTTTTTATATATACATAATTCTTCTTTGTTTTAGTAGTACAATCCTGTGTACGGGATTGGTCCATCAAGGTTCTATAATTTTTTAACTAAATGTCCTACGTTGGTTCAATCTCGTTGAAATCAAGGTTTAAATTTGTAGAGATGACACATAAAGAATCAAATTAGACACGACTGAAAAGATATAAGATATGGTGGCGTACATGTCGTGCAGATTGACAAATTTTGTTTGAGTTTATTAATTTTCTGTCACGGGTCTTACATTGACCCGTATTGGCCAAGATCCCAAAAGCAAGGGACTAAAATGGTCATTGTCTCTTTAATCATTATCGGTTTAGAAAGGAAAAAAAAAAAAACTAAAGTCCTTCGAATTAAGTCAATTAATGTTTGAATACTGAACAAGGATTTACTAAGAACAACCCCAATTAGTCAACACAGGAAGTCAACATCCTTTGGTGGTCAACTCAAAAGGTTGGCTCTTGCATGCACAGTGTATCTGTATCATTCATGGAGGGCAAGCATTCTACCTATCTTTTACGATACATGAGTATCTCAATTTTATCAGATTAATCTCCTTGCACATGTATATTTCGCTCCCCAAAATACACAGAACGATAGGAGGGGCGACTCGAACACACGACCTCAGGACTTAAAAGAATTATCCCGATGCCATTCGAGCCGGCCCCGAGGGCTTCTGCATCGCTCTTTATGGCGGTACAAATTGTATCTAATATCGTTACAGAGGTACGAGGAGTGGTTGAGACTAGGAGAAGTGTGACTAGAACCAAGAGACTAAATGGGTGATTTCTCATGAATGCTTCGACAGTGTTTAGCTCATGTACTGTATAGGACTGCAGTCTCATGTTAACATGGGAGGTATACTCTTGCATTTATTCAGACTTCTTTACCTGATGAGTTGTACGACTTAAATGCTCTATCAATAAAATTGATCTCTTTTGCTCCAAAAAAGAGGAACCTATAGTTTCAGCCTTTCGGACGTCATAGATTGGCATTAGATGCTAGACAGCAACAATGCTGTACAGAACTGAAATTAGACTGCCTGCATCATTTATTTTTTTCAGGCTTCGTAGAAATGCATCAATAAATAACTGCTGCAGAGTGCAGAATTTTTGAAATAAATTTTGAGTTGGTCCTACTCCAGGAAAACCAAAATCGTCCGATTCTATTATTTCCAATGAAACGCTTATGGTGCAATGTTTTCCCATTAATCTGCAACTAAAACAATGATTGTGTTTGGATAATAGATTATATAGGATAATTTTTTTAAAAAAATACTGTACCACTTTTTGAATATGATATATGTAAGATATAAAATAGTTAAAAAATATGTTGATGACATAAGCAAATAATCTACTGTCCAAAATTTGGCTTTGAGATCTTCTATTCTATGCACTAAGGTGACCCTATATGTAAGGTTGCTACAATAAAATGTCTACAAAGGGTTGGATTGTGTAATAAGATAGTAGGTAAGTAAGAAGTCCTAGTTCAAGACCTTTCACTTAAAAAAAAAAAAAATCAAACTTTTACGGGAACTCCACCTTTTTTTTTTTTTTTTTTTTTTCATTTTTTGGTACTAAATCCTACAATATTCTTTTGCATTTTATGTTGTTCAACTCGCATTTCCATTCTCCAAAGGATACCATTTGTTCTAATCCCTGCTACAGATTCTCCAACTTACTAATAAATTAATCCATCGTGCCTTAGTTTAGCAGCCAAAAAATCTAAAGAAAAGGAAACAGAACAGAAGGGTCGAAGAAGTTCCCATGACATCTCCGGAAGTTGTAACAAAATTTTAGAACATTTCATATGAGAAAGTCTATGAAATGAATTGATGGCTTGTATTTTTGTGATAGGTGAAATGAATTGATGATGACAGTGTAATGTTCATGTTCGTGATCTTCAACAATTAATTAATTTGTGTCGGTGTAGCAGATCCAGACTTGGACTCGGCAGCAGCTTTGAACATTATAATGAAGGCATCTTCAATGCAGGATTGGAACTTCTGAGGATGAATCAAACCCTTTTCTGTTCCTACTGCAACCCTTAGCTCTCTCATG
This sequence comes from Coffea eugenioides, assembly GCF_003713205.1. Lineage (NCBI taxonomy): Eukaryota > Viridiplantae > Streptophyta > Magnoliopsida > Gentianales > Rubiaceae > Coffea > Coffea eugenioides. Next base: position 44,106,548 of record NC_040039.1, read on the forward strand.
TAACTTACCATGGTTATGGTAAGGCTCTGCATGTGAGTTCCATAATAGTTAGTGTGTGTGTGAGTGTCTATACACACACACATATATATATAGAGGCACAAATACTTCATAAATTGATACTTTGTGCCTAGGTTTATATTAAAAAACAAAAAAAAAAAAAAACACAAAGGAAAAGACACGTTTTGGGTAAATTTCATTGACTGACTTCTCTTTGGAGATGGGCTATAATTCATTAGAATTGTTTCCCCTTGATTTGTGAAATAAGGCTAACTATTCCAATGGTTCAGCAACTAATTTGGCAAATGACTATTCCAATGGTTCAGCAACTAATTTGGCAAATGACTACTCTAACTAGTAGTGTAAGTTTAGGAGTACAACATTGTCGTCATTAGCAAAAATAAAAAATTTGATAAAAATATTAAAAGAAACAACGGGTTAATTTAATAACGTACTTCAAGTTAACACGGAGAGGTAATAATAATTAAAAGAGTTTTGAGGCATGCTAATGCAGATTATGGCACATAATTATAGAGGCAGTAAGTGAAATTTTACCTGAAACCTTATTAGGTATATATATAGAGCAACTACCCACAAAGTTATGGTAGATATACAGAAAATTAAACTCAATCTAAACCCTCTCTTTGATGATAAAAACAATGTGAAAATTGGACCAACTAAATAGTTTGTTGTTTCGCATTTATCTATAGGATGATTATATATATACCTGTGGAACGCCAACAACCATGAAATACATTCCCTTAGCTGGGTGATTAGCCAAAGCCAATTGATCCACTGGCCCGGAAATATTCGATATTGTCATGCTCGAGTTCTTCAGAGTACTGTGGACGTACTTAGCTGTTCCCTGGCCACAATTAAAAACTTAATCACAGCTTTAAACCCAAAAAGAAAAATTAAGAAAAAAAATTACCTATCATCATTTTTTTACATATACCCTTTTGTTTTTAAGGAAAATATAGGTGTAGAATCCTTTAAAATGCCATATTTTACTGTCAGGACAGTTGTAAATTTAAATTCATGTCAAAATACTTGTGGAGTAAGGAAAATTTTATATACTTCAATAATTGTAGAAGCCCAAGCCACCTTATGCTGAGGATGGGCAATTGCCTCACTCCCCCACCCCCAAAACTTTGAAAAATTATAAAAGTGACCAGTAAAATTATCAGTTTTATTAAATTTCCCCACATTTGCACCCTTAAATTTTTCAAAAGTACCTCTACCGTTCTTATTAGCCCTTAATTTTTCTCAAATTTCCTTCATTCTTTACATTCCCCTTAGAGAAATAAAAATCTAACATTTATCGTATTGAAATTTAAAAAATTACCACGTGAATGAAGAAATTTTAATGAATTTTATACTTAACATCAGCGACAATTAAAAATTATATTGAAAATACTAACACCATAAAAATGGTTAATTTGAGAGGTACTAACACCATTATAGAGGTATTAATTAACCCTATTAATCGCAACACTTCTCATCTAAGTGTAAACTTGGTTCATCCATAAAAAATGCAACATGGTTAGCCTAATTAAGGGTAGCATATAGGCGTACCTCGGGGCCCCTGTGTCTCCGCAGCGTCTCTAGCAGCTGACCAGTTAGATAAACGGCTGCAGAATCTCTTTTACTTTTGATGGTTTTCTGGGTTTTAAAGACAAAATTGAGGGGATTTGAGGAATCCTTTTCGGTAAACCTTGGCACCGAAACATGCAAAAATCCGAACTGGTTTCCCCACGTTGATTCAGTGTTTGGTTCCACCATTTCCTCAATAGACTTGTAGCCAGCAATATTTCTAGTATTCAGCAGCACCAATGCAGTTGAACTTGCATTGGTCTTCTCTGGGTTCATCGCTTGCATGTACAGTCGAGCACCCAGAAATATTACTCCACATATTACATCATTGATGGACTGCTCCCCCAAAAAAAAAAAAAGTGAAATTTTGTACTAATATATTAGCCACGATTGTTAAAGGTACTTTTTAAACATTTATATATACATGTTTATCTCAGTAATCCTTCTAGATTAGTAGAATTTTGAATCCTTTATTTACGTTGCAACAAATTCTTTTGAAATCAAGATTTCAGAATTACAAGTGAGTTCTAACGTAATAGTTTATGTGAATGCCAATTGACTAAAGGTTCAAAATGGTTCTAGTTTCGTGATTGATTGCCTTAAAAATAATAATTTTCTACATCCCATTTACACATAATTGATAGAACTAATAGAAGGAGCAATGTTTTGAAACTTAGTCCACCTCTCAGTCTTCGTCTATGAGGGAACAAAATGCAGTGTAATAATAAAAATATATACGTACGTATGTATGTATATATGTGTGTATGTATATATATATATATGGCTATTATCCAATCATAAAAAGAAAAAAACCATCTCTATGTATATACAAGTATTCACTTATTCAGAATCCAGACAAATTAATAGACAGCAGATTTCTTTGTCTTATAATTGAGGCAGCTGGTGACAAGACAAATAGACATGGCACATGGCAGCTTTGCCTTAATTCGCCTTCGTCTAGCTATGTATAATTATTTGGAGGAACCGGATGGAATAAATGTGAAACAACTGGCCCTGTCCATTATTATCAGATGGGGTAGTCCACGGTAACCATTACCAGTCTACTGTGACCTCTTCTAATTTGAAGGCATTTTGTGCTGAAAAGAATTAAGAGGCCATTTGGATTGTTATTTTTTAAAATTTTTATAGTAAAATATGCTGTAACGATTTAATGGACGTGAGATAAAAAAGTTAATTGAAAAATGTATTCATAGAAAATATAATATATTTTTGAGAAAAAATGGCAATCCAAATAATAATTTTTATTTTCACAAGGCTTTCCTCATTATTCTACTGAATAAAAATACTGCTACTCCAAAAAAGGGAAACCTATTATCTGAATTAGTCAGTGTAATTATAAAAAGATGTTAGAAAACTCGTGTACTCTGTGAGTTTTCAAAAATTCTTAATGTATCTAAAATCAAAATCCAAAAGGAAGTCTTTTTGCTATGTGACTATACCCACTGGCAGAATCAGAGGTTGAAAGTTTAGAGGCCAAGACCAAGGAATAAGTATGCATATATATATATATATATATATATATATACTTAAGGGGGTATCATCAGATTTTTGTATTGTACAGGAGCAAAGTCTAAATTTTACAATGAACAATGCAAGTGAAAATTTTAAAAATTTTATGGGGAAAGAAAGAAATTTCTGAAATAGGAGGGTGCATGACTGGACCTCCCCACACCCCCGCCAGGAACTGTATCTATCATCAAAGAAACACCCATGTCGAATTTAATGCACCTCATGGAGCCTTTTCATTGGATGTGAAGTTGTGAACTCTCAAGAACTATGAATGTGCACCTTTCTAGATAAAATCATAATCTCATGAAGCTAAAATTGACCAATTAAAAGCCAAAAGGGACCAATTAACCACCCCCTCCTTATGATTTGAATATATATATATATATATATATATTTTTGAAGAGAATGGTTTTTTTAATAGAATATTCTTTTGAAAACTAAAATACTATTAGGATATGTTGTCCCCTTCTCGTACAAAAGGGTTAAGGGAATACGGTGAAGTATAACGACATTCACGCACCCTTATTTGGTATCCAATACACTCACTACTTAAAATTCGCAAAGAACGAAATGAATTTTAAGATAATAAATGTCGGTCTATAGATATCAAATAGAGGTACGTCGTGGATATCCTTTCCATGATGAGATTTTGACATGTTTAACTCCTCAAGAATATTATAAAATCCATAATGAGAACAAGATTGTAGGCTTACCACTTCAAGATTGACCTTAATCTGCTTGATTTGGTCCATGGAAAATGAAAATGTTGTTATACTAATCGGTCGAAATTCCACCCCATCGTCGCCCGACCTAATTGGAGTCCGGTCATCTTCAAGAACAGTGCTTTTCAATACACCCCATACAAAATCTGATATTGTATTTCCAATCCCAGAAAGAATTCGAGGCACCCTTCTGCAAATGCTGCTATCCTCAATACTAATATCTTGTGGATTCGTCCGAAATGCAGGAAAAGTAATGGGAAGTGAAGGGTCATCAGCTCGTTGTAAACAAGAAAGAAGTGCCCCCATAATGGAGAAGCCATCACCTAAAGCATGGTGAAGTTTGAAGACAACATTTCCGGCTGCATTTTTTGTAGGGTACTTAATGATGTGAATTTCCCATAATGGTTGGCTTTGTGGGAGTGTCTCCATTGCCAATTTGGTTAAATAGTCATTGAAGCATTCATCATAGAACTCTACTGACTTTCCCTCTGGAAAATTTGGCACACGAATGTGGTCTTTTGGTTTGACTTCAACCTTCTTCCAATATTTCACCCCTTTTTCATCTTGAACCTACCCAAAAAAAAACACAAACACACATTAATTAATGCTATTATTAGCATGTTTATGTAGTTATACGAAACACATCTGCATTAAAAAATGACATGATTTTGTTGATTGAAATTAATTCTCCTATATATGATGCAAGAACATGATGAAAAATTCATCTAGCTAGCTAATTACTGTTATTATAAGACAACTAACAAGATGCACATATACATTAACCAAAAAAACAAAAAACAAAAACAAAAACATAAGGCAAGCAAAAAGAAGAGAGATTGGAGGCGGTTTCAATACCATGATGGAAGAAAATCGTGGATTGATGGGGAGGAAGACATCCTGAACTAATTTCACGGTTAAGGAGTCATCTTCCTGTATTGGAATTTCAAACTCTAAAACTCCAATAACACAAATGGATAGCACGGAGCTGTTGAAGTATTGGCCAGTTGGGCTCACAGGTTGAGAATCCTCATCATGATTGAGATCCATTCTGGTTTTTTGAGCTCCTAAGCTCAGACCAAAATTCAACTGTTTATAAACGTGAAACGTGAAGCGCGTACAAGTTGGTGGTGGCATTAATTACCCCACCACCATACAACTCAGGCCAACTAGTTAGCTAGCTATTAAGATATCAAAATGGCTACATTTTCCACCCCTACAAAAAGAAGGTACAAGAAAACAAAAATGGTGTGAAGGAAATTATTGGAAAGGAAAAACCTTGTGAAGCTTAATGTAATTGGCGGTTCATTCATTTGTATGGTGTGAAAGAAATCTTTATTATTGTGAAGTTAATTATGAATATTTACCATGCGTAATTTTATTGTCAAATCGTCGAACACAATTGGCTTTTCGGATTTCTACTTTCAGCAACCGTACCTTTATTTCAATCAAGTGGAAAAAATCTCGTTCAAGAATATCCAACTTGACTGGAGTCAAATTTTAGTTTATGTGTAAGGGATAATTTCAGAAACCTCCCTTGAGGTTTCTTACTATTTCACTTAGTTCCCTTGACGTTTTAAAAATTATATTTACCTCCCTTGATTTGACACTTTGGTAACCAAACTTTAAAATAGAATAAAAAAATTTATGAATACCCTAAAATGCCCTTATCTTACAAATTCAAATTGTTCTTCTAAACAAAAAGAGTGTCAATTTTTTCATGCCAATATTTGTTATTCAATAATCAACTATAACAATAAATCTTTTGCTATAATAGGTTATTTTTTATAGTGCTTTATTAGGAATATAAATTCTTTTTAAGATAGAGAAAAAGTGCTAATTTGTTTCTTTTAAAGTTTATGGATTATTTTTTTAATAAAAGTTTATGGACTAGTTTGTTGATGGAACTTGTTTTTAATCATTGTTGACTTATTCTTGATTTTGATACCCAAAAAAAAAGAGCTACAAAAATTTGGATGATATTAAAAATTATCAAAAAAATATTACTAGTTTAAAGTTTATAAGAGAAATGAATGAGAAGGAAAAACGTAAAAAAATTATAAAATCCGTCTTTTGCATAAACATGATAACAAGAGAGTTTTATTAAAACTACTAAGGTTAGTATTGTCATTTTAAATGGACAAGGGAGGTAGGTGTAATTTTTGAAATCTTAGGAGATCCAAGTGAAATTATTAGAAATCTCAGGAGAGGTTTCTGCAATTATCCCTGTGTGTAATATTATGGGTGAGACGTGAATCCTTGTTTAGAAAAATGGCTACTATTACTTCAGAAAACTTGATTCTCATTAATGCCTTAACTGGTTTTGTTATAATTTTGTCGGTAATTAGGTTTGATTGTCATGTGTTTCCTGTTTGCATTCAACCCAATATCATCCTAGCATAAGAGTTCTTGTTTATGATGTAGAATGATGCTTGTTGGAGTATTTTGAAGCTTGGTCTCTACTACTTGCAACCTATACCTGATCCTTTATTATTATCGTATCTAAACATGGATCTTGTATAAAGATAAGTCGATTCAAATTGGTATACAAAAATCATGCCATGTTAGTTTATTTTTTTCTTTTTATTTTTTGGCAAAAATTTCTTATACTAGAAACATTTTTTCTTTTCACTAGTAGATATATGGCGTTATCTTGATGGGTATAATTCTCCGTGCTGTTTTCATTTGATTTTTGAAGAATGACATGGGTAAGAATATTTTCATTGTGATAAAATGTCAAACAAAGTCATCGTCATAAGTAATGTATTGAACCAAGGCCAGTAAAACTTTGCTGCAAAGAGAAAATAAAAAGAAAAGAAGAAACCCTTTGATGTAAATATCGTGGCTTTTCTTTTATGATAAAAAATTGAAACAAAACGAAACTAAACATACTTTGCACCCATCAATTACATTCAAATTTTCACTTTAGTCCGTAAACATCAAAATGAGACAATTCAGTCCCTAACGAACAAAGTTTGTTCCACTTAAGTAAAATATGTCTCACTTTAGTCCCTAAAATATACAATCCAAATATAGTTGAAGAATGCAAAGTGGAATTAACCCTTCAATTTTCTTCAAATTGAATAAAATTGTCTTTGTCATAAGCTACACCGAAAGGCGCCCAACAAAAAAAAAAAAAAATGGAACTTGGCAGCAAATTAATTAGTGGAGTTTGCATGATTGTGGCTGTATATACTATTAGGGCCAAGCAATAAAGCCTTTGAACTTGCTAACCAGACATGGATCATGGAGCACTAGAAGAGATAAGATGTCTATTTTTATTCGATAAATATAAAATATTAGTATACATGATTGCGAAATCTATTTAAATTGTAAATTTAAGCAAGACAAAGTTCAGAAACTATTTATGTCCCAATTATTTTTATGCAAATAATGCCTGGTGAGCCGCTGTCTTATCTTTTCTGTGGTACCATTGAGTCCTTTTCACATGGAGAAAGTAAATATCGACATAAATAAACTTCCCTCCATCATGGACATAAATGATCATCAATCACATCTCCACCACTTGGTTTCTCTTCCCACTTCAAAACAATATAGTTCTTCCAATGTTCATAATCAACTTCAGAATGGAAAAGAAAACTAGCCTACCCTCAAGAACTTGTTTGGTATAATCTTTTCCTACCAAACCAAAAATTTTCATCAAAAACTTCCATATCGTATATCATTAAATTCAGGCTTTTTCTACAACTAACTGTAAAAGTCTCCACATATATACATATACATACATATATATATATATATATATGTATAACACTGACAGTATTTGTTTAAAGCAAAACAAACTTTTCCCTCGAGAAAAAGGGGGAAAAAAAAGGGCTAATTACAAGCACGATAAAAAGTATCTCTCCAAAATTCGTCGGCAGTACAGCAAATAACGTTATGAAGACTAAATGAAGCATAATCGATTACTTGCCGCAAAATTAGAGTAAATTATCATGTGACATTCAATGGTGTACTAATTGTTGGTTGGCGGAGCAGAACCATTATTGACAGCGGCAAGAGATATCATATTGAAGGCCTCATCAATTGATGACTTGAACTTTTCAGCATCTATCATTCCCTTTTCTACTCCTATTGCAACCCTCAGCTTTTTCATATAGCTAACCATTGTTATTGTAAGATTCTGCGAGCAAAAAAAAAAAAAAAAAAGCAACGAATTTTACCTCTTTTATCATAGATTTAAGTACAAAAGAAAAAAAGAATGGTAAGAGATTGTACTTCTAATCAAATCACGGTATGAAAAATTTAACAAATTTCATCTCTTTCTTTCTCTTTGGTTAATAATGGAATTTATAACGTACCTGAGGAGATCCAGCCATCATGAAATACACTCCTTTAGCTGGATGATTGGCCAAAGCCAATCGGTCTACAGGACCAAAAACATTAGAAACTGTCATGCTCGAGTTCGTTAGTGTTTTGTGGATAAACTTAGCCGTGGCCTGTGGAGAATTAAGAAATTTCAGCTCTTGCAATTCTTCCAACAACAACAAAAATTTGAGTCGCAAAAATTACTCATATTAAACACAATCCCCTACAGTTTATAAAATCTAATCATACCTCAAAAGCCCAACAGGGCTATGCATTCTTTTGGTCAATCAAGCCATGATTCCACAAGTCAAGCCAAAAAAATAAAAAATAAAAAAAAATAGCCAGATTTTGCACTATCCATGAATGCATGGAATAACACTCAGACAATGTAAAAGTGAAAAACATGAATGCTTTTCTCAATAATACAACTCGAAGGAGTAGGATATATATCAATTGATTTAAAAACATTGAGGGTATATATAAAACTATTCTTCTTGATATGGACAATTCATACCTCGGGTCCTCTACATTTGCGCAATGTTTCTAGCAATTTGCCGGTGAGATAAACTCCTGCAGAATTTCTTTTTGACCTGATGATTTTCTGGGCTTCCAGGACAAAATTTAGTGGGTTTTGGGACCCGGCTTTTGTTAGGTTTGGGACGGATACGTGCATAAAGGCAAAATGGTTGCCCCATGGAGTCTTAGAATGGGGTTCCACCATCTCCTTCACTGTCTTGTACCCACGAATGGCTCTGGTGCTTAGCAGCACCAATGCTGAAGATTTTCCATTGGTCTTTTCTGGGTCAATTGCTTGCATGTACAGTCGAGTCCCCAGAAATATTACTCCACATATAACATCATTTACTGACTGTTTCAAAATTTAGAAAGAAAAAAAAAGCAACTTTTAAGAATTTTTTTATAACAAAATGTAAGGGTATGTTTTGGCTCCTTCCTCTCAACTTTTTCTTTTTTTTACATGGAAATTGATTTTTAGGCTATACCATGGAATCGCTAGTTTTGGTCAAGGTTTCAAATAGGAGAAAAAATGGGGTTTGACCATGAGCTCCAAGATTAAGGTTAACAAAGTCGCCTTTGAATGTGTTTGCAAACTCTTCCAATTAAATGGACAGCCCAAGAATGATATTGATGTCTATTTTAATTATGCTAAAAACTTACAATTTCACACTCTAAAAGTATAGTCAGTTTTAATTTCACTAACTAACCTCAATTTTTACCCCTTATCTAGCTGCCTTAACTGTTTTTCTAATCAATAATCGGAACTTAATGTTTTTTTTTCTAATCCTTAGAATTGTCAAGGTAAATTTTTTGTCGCACTTCTTCTACAGTTTCCCTTCAACTGTCAAAGTCAATTCGAGTAAATTAACTCTCAAAGGCTTGATTTGCAAATATATATGATTTGGCTGACACTTAATTAATCCCTATAATATGAGAATTAATTTTTTATGCACTGACAGTATAGTGAATTTTTTACACTAAGCAGCTATAGACGCAAGCCATATGTGCATAATTTGAATTTCAAATTTGAAATCATATTATGTGGTATGATCTAAATTTATTAGTGTAGAAAAAATTATACATTAACTGACAGCGTATAAAAAACTTACTCATAATATAATGCTACTAATACGATAGAAACTTTACCACGTCAAGATTGGCCTTCATTTGCTTGATTTGGTCAATGGAAAATGTCATTGTTGTAATAGTCATGGGTCGAAATTCCACTCCATCTTCTCCAGACCTTATGGGTGTCTGATCATCTTGAAGAAAAGTGCTCTTCAACATGCTCCATGCAAAGTCAGATATAGTGTTACCTATTCCAGATAGAACTCGAGGGACCTTCTTGAATATGCTACCTTCATCATTATTCTTTCCCTTAGGATTCATTTGAAATTCAGGAAACGTTATAGGAAGAGAAGGGTCATCAGCTCTTTGTAAACATGAAAGAAGAGCTCCCATAATTGAGTAGCCATCACCCAGTGCATGATGAAGCTTAAACACAAGATTTCCAGCTGCGTTCTTGGTAGGGTATTTAATTATGTGAATTTCCCATAATGGTTGGCTTTGTGGGAGTGGCTGCAAAGCCATGTTTGACAAATAGTCATTGAAGCATTCATCATAGAACTCTAAAGACCTCCCCTCAGGGAAAACTGGCACATGAATGTGGTTTTTGGGAATCACTTCCACTTTCTTCCACAATTTCACTCCTTTTTCGTCTTGAACCTGTTCATACATAGATTCGTACTTTACTTCACAACTTACTCAAAAATGAAAAATAACTCGAATTTTACTTTTAGGAAACAAAGTGTCACATAGGTAATATTAGTTTGAAGTACCTGCATATTAGTTTTCTCAAGTCAAATTATGAAATTTTGTTAATCATGCCCGCTATAAAGTTTTACAATTTTATTGCTCCCTATATATAATGCTTACCTGCTGAAAAATTTGGTTGCAACAGCAATATGTGAAAAATTACAAGTGGTATATAGACGGATTTGAGGCTGCATAAGTTTCTGTCCTAACTTCTTCCTGTAATAAATTGCTAAGGTTTAACCATCCCATTACAAAAAAGTTTTGCATATTAACATGGGAACCTATTTGGAAGAGGGAATCAAAAATTTTTTTTAACACCCCAAGAACAAGTACATAGGACATCCAGAGACAGTAGAAAATGATGTAGCGCATGTGTATATATATTTAATGATAAAAAAAAAACTGTGCACAATTTTCCTTTGAAGTTATGGGGGTAGCAAGTGATTATACCATGATGGAAGAAAACCGGGGATTGATGGGTAGGAAAAGTTCCTGAAGCAGTTTCAAGGTTAGGGAGTCATCCTCTTGTATGGGAATTTCAGACTCTAACACCCCTATAACAGCAGCGGACATTATGGAGCTGTTAAAGTACTGGCCAGTGGGGCTTACAGGGACTTGAAATTCTTCATCTTGATTGAGCTCACCCATTGTCGTACAAACTAAGGTCCACAACTTAGCTAATCGCTTCGACTTGTCTGTGAACCTCTCTAGTGCCCCTTGCTACCTCACTTTCGGGGATTAAGTTGGGATGGTATATATACTAATCACTCCATCTATGAAGGGTTGCTATAATTGATTAGAATGGAGCCGTATAATTCACTCCATCTATGAAGGGTTGCTATAATTGATTAAAATGGAGCCGTATAATTCACTCCATATAAGTTTGAGCTATTTTGTCATCACGGGAAGTGACACTTGGCTCCAGAATAAAAGAAAAGAAGATTTCTTGTTAATGGAAACTGCCTCATAAGTTAATTTCGGTCCTTAGTATAAATTTGTATAACATAGGTGTAACTTCAATTTGTCAATTCATACAACTAAATTGACGTAAAATTTATGATTATGTCAAAACTTTATGAGTTTACACTAAATGTAGTGAGAATTATACGAACCGATTTGAATTAGATAAAACTCAACTCATGAGACCTCGAAACTCAAGATTCTCAACTCCAAGTAGATGGTGAAGACTAAAATCACCTACAATAGGGTAGTTATTTATTATGTGTTATTCTAATTCTGAAATAGAACGCAAAGTATGAAACATTAGGTTTCAATACCAAGCGATATTTGAAAAGAGAATATAGTGAAGGTTTCCAGACCCGATGCATGTTTTGGCTTAATTTGCTTCATTTTTTTGTTGGAATAGTGCATAGAAAAAATATTGATGCGTCAGAAATCATTGAGAACAAATGAAAAAGTAAGAAAATGGTGAAATATAAATTCAAGTTTGTTAATAATTTTTTCACATATTTCATATGAAAAATGGGGGGTTTTTGGAAGAAAAATGAAAATACAAAATCTAAGAGACGAGAATGTCGGTGTGAAAATACAGCAGATGAACCAGTTTGTAAGCGTGTCAACAGCCCAACCATACTCCTTATTCAAATCCCCTATCCAGTTGTAGATTTCTCATTTATGAGGCAGTATTTATGGTATATCAACTGCGAGCAAACGCTGAAAGGCTTTTGCAACCGACTTTATTAATTACGATCATTTCAGAAGTATTAGTTGGGCTTATCCAAATAATAACTCCTGCTTTTGGAAAAAAAAAATTGACATATATATATTTATATTTGAATGGGCACTGAAAATGACCGTCAGTGTAGTGGTTTTTTTTTCTCTTTTTTTATTTTACACTAGCAAGTGTAATTGCATGCAACATGTGCAAAAAAAAAAAAAAAAGTGTTTTAGATTTGTATAGAAATTATGTAGCATGCATATAAACTTGTTAGTATATATAAAAAAAAATCTTATATAACAAAATAGACTTACTGAAAATTCTTAGTGAGTGTAGGAAAAATTAATCTGTATATATTTTAAATGGACACACTAAAAATGACTATGAAATTATTATGCACTAACTTTAAAACTTGTATAATGAGTGAATGTAAAATGAAAAGGTACAAATGTAGCCTCTATCAAAGAAAATATATAAGTGAATTACGAGTCATAATCACTCTGGACACTGCCAATCCCCCAAAAAAAAAAAAATAATAAAAAAGACAATTGTCTAGATTACTCTTCCGGGTGCCGAAAATTTCCAACAATATCTGAACTAGTCCCTTGTCAGTGGGATATAGATTGACACTTTAAAATGTTTCTTTTCTTTTGACACGTGTAATGATATAGGTGAAGATTAATCGTGTATGGCGGCCTGTAGGATGGAAAAATACAAGCAAAATACACGAACTTGGCGCTGAAGTTGGACAAGAAAGCACCAGTTTTTGAAGGCTATCTGCATCACATTTAAGAACATTGTACCCACTCTTAGTTGCCTGAGAGGAGAAAATCAAGAAAAGGGCACATCTATCTTGGGTTAATGACTTGACTTTTTGTGCTAATAATTGTGTAGCATTTGAATGCCGGCCTATGTCAACCAACTAACTGATAGTCATGTTTCATAAGTACAGGCAAATAATTGGAATCCAACCATGGCTGGAATCTAACCATGAATAATTAGATGAATTGGAGTACTCGGAGGAATGGTAGATAATGTGATGCATTGAATGGTAAATTCGAAGAAACATTGAAAAAAGTGAATTGTTGATGTAGTTTCTAGCGTTGGTTGATCTATTGTATCTATTGATTTCAAATCTATTTTATCTGTGTCATGTTCGTTTAATTTTTTTTTTTATTATTAGTGCAGATTCATTGAATGAAATGATCTTTTCTATTAGAAAAAAGGAATATAATATATTTTCGCTGCCAATATAACTCGTAAATAGTAGTTCTAAACATGTAAAAATAAGATAGTAGTGCAAATTGTCCTACTTTAATTTCTTTAATTAACTCTTTGTGCTCCAAACTTAGAGGTGGCAAAATGGGCGGGATGGGCGGGATTTGCTTGGGTTTGAGATGGAACCGAGTCATATGGGTTTGGGCCCAACCTTACCCATATGTGTTTTGGGACTAACTTGGGCGGGATCATTTTGGGATGGGTTTAGATTGATCCCGCCCAATACCCAAATCCATTTTCTACATATTTTTTTTCCTTTAATTCATTTTTTATTTTTATATAATTTTAATATTTTTGATTTATTAAATTTCTTTTAGTTTTATTAAATAAACATGCAAGTGCTTTATACTCAAGATTCCCACCAAAAATTGGATTAACAAATAAAGGAAAAGATAGATATACAACCATATTCCAACATATATCAAGATGGCCAAGGTCCTTAGGATGTTGAATATTTATCCTTATCATTGTCCAAGGATGACAGGTCTAAACTAACTGAAATGCTGGAAATTCTTGTGGATAATGACTAGGAAGACTACTAGATTATATTCACTGGTATGACTATAAAAATTGTTAAAGATAATTTTTTAATCTAAGATTCCGTTTGGATTGACTTTTTTTTCAAAAAATAAGTTTTTCAAATACAATGTTACAGTAATATACAATAACTCAAGAAACATCCCATCCATATTAATATATCAAATATTTCAAAAAAATTTTATAGTAAAAATTTTTCATATACACTGCTACAATAAAATATTTCAAAAACACCTACCAAAAACAACTAATCCAAACGGAGCCCTTGCCATTTGAGCCCAATGGGTACCCAAGTATTTCCCATCCTTTCCCATTCATTAATGGGTATAGTTGGGATGTGTCCCAACTTAAACCCAATACCAAATTATAATACCCATCCCGCCCAAAGTTCCTTTGGGCATGGGTAGCCCATTGGGACTTGGGACAAATTGCCAGCTCTATCCAAACTTAAACCAACTGCAAAAGCGAGGATTATGATGGAAAATGTCATGTCTTATTTTTTTCATGTGGAAACCAAGGAGCTGTCAAGCTCGAACTGGACAACTGGTTAAGCTAATTAATGTTTTCAGCAGATTATTCCATTTTTATCTATTGATTGGGGTGCCTTCACAAAACTGTACACATCTCAACTCCTTTGTTTTTTTTTTTTTTTTTTTGTGGTCAGCTCAAAATTTTATTAAGCCTTTGAAAAGAAAGGGTGCACAAGTGGGAGGGGTATATCCCTAAACCATTTTGCATGTAAAGAAAGTTTCAGGCTGCCCTGTAATCAATAGAAACCTATCTATATTTAAAGGTTGAAAATGAAATTTCTAAGGGATAATTTCAAAAATCTCCCTAAAGTTTCTGACAGTTTTACTTAGCACCCTCAAATTTTAAAAATTCTCACTTGACTCCCTTACTTTAAACTTTTGGTAACATTTGAAACTCATTTCAAAATATAATATTAAAACTCATTTTGGAGAGAGAATACAATTTCATTTCAAATTTGCCCTTTTCTTGTGATTTCTTAATTATTATAACACACTGAAATTATCTCTTAATTTTTAATAATTGATTGATATAGTTGTTTAATGAAAATTTAAAATTTGATAACAAGATAAAAAATACTCTTTAATAGTTTTTCGATCGTTGGTTCAAATAAGAAATGTTAAATTACTTAGAATTATGAATGATTTACAATACTTTTAAAAATAACTTGTAATAATTTATAACAATAGGAATACCTTTTGTACCAGCAAAAAGCAATACAAACAAGTTTATATATAATTTTTAACAGATTGTGTTTTTTACTTTTCAAGCCATCAATTTGAAAAAATTGAAAAACATGCAAAAGATTTATGAAACTTCTTAAATTAACTCAAACACTTTATAGTAGATAAAATATTATATATAACTTGCAAAAACACCAAATAAACTTTCAAATATTAACTTTTGATTATTTTGTATAATTAGAATAAACTTTCATGGCTATTGTTTTTGCTTTTCATTTGTTGTTAATATACCCACTGTTTTGGTAATGAAAAGTAAGACAACGTATTGGTAAATTTGAAATGAGATTATATTTACTCTCTCAAAATGAACTTTTTAATATTATATTTTTAAATGGGTTGTAAATGATACAAGAAACCTAAAGTAAAAGAGGCAAGTAAGTTTTTTTAAAGTTTGAAGGCGCCAAGTGAAATTGCCAAAAACCTTAGGGAAGATTTCTAAAATTATGCAAATTCCTAAAGAAAGACCACCCCTTAACCTTATTACAAATTGCCTATATATATATATAAACATGTCCTTTTCCATTTTTATTTTTCTTTTTGCTTTGGTAGAACATGCATCTCTTTCTTTTAAATATACAAACTAGAGGTCCATTCTAAACCGGAATACTAATAGCGAATTGTCTACAAACCCATTCTAAAGGAGCGGCATTAAAAGGGGCTGTCCTCAAAATGGCCCAAAAATTTGTGTAGACTATAGGTGGAGCCTACCCGAACTGTGGCTAAGCGTGTTAAAGCCCATATAGCGCTGCATTGATCCCTTTTTTTTTTTTTTTTTTTTTGTGAAAAAGCCATCCACATATTTCATCCAGTGCTCTAACTAGCTGACTTTTATCTACTTTAACAATCGTAACAATTATAACCTTAGCAAACAGGAGATATGGCTAGAATAGTATCCAACCCTTGCCTAGCTCTTGTGTTGATTGTCTTTGTCTACAAATAATGAGATGAATTTCTCATTAGAAATAGCCGAGATGCAATTCTTTGCAAAGTTGAGGAGTAATGGTTGTTTAAGGATGCGTTTCATAAAATTGATGTTTGAAAAGTGAAATTTAAATTCATTAAATTACTCGATTGTTACGCACTAAATCTGACATATATGAATTTATATCACATTAAATGATAAGTGAATAGTTTATCACTTATTTTTTGAAATAAATTTTGTCTAGAAAATTCAGTGTTATTTAATTAATTCAGATGTTTTATTTTTTGTTATCAACACGTATGAACATGTTAAAATATGAATTCATTAATTTTAAACGCTGAATTTGACTATTATCAAACGAGGTCTAAGTTATTTAAACTGCCCAACTCAGATAACACGCATGATTATTCAACCGAAAAAAAATGAAAGAAAGAAAAGGTAATGCAGCATGGACTTTTTGGTTTGAAGGGGGAAAAAACAAATAAAACAATAGAACTTTGTTTTTTTTTTTTTGTTTTAAGTGTGAAAATTTGAATCCAAATCTCCTATTTATGATCTCTCCTACCTTATCACCTACACAAATAATACAACTTATATTTTGTGATTGGCAGAATATACAATTATCTTGGATTCATCTTTGTGATGTCCAAAACACAAATTGACCTGACCAACTTCCCTTCTTGACCCCCAAAGGAAAAGTACATGAAAGTTTCAAGAACAAAAAAAATCCTTCAGCCAAACTTGACGTGGATTTATCACATCGTGAACATCACCTGACATGTTTTACCTGCAAACATGTGCGTCCGATTCCGCCAATTGCTCAAAAAAATTCTCTTGTTAATCACGGGTTCAGTGACATGCTGCATCCAAGAGAATGCACCTGACTGGTGCGGCCTCAGCAACTACCTTTAAAGGAAAGCAAAGAACATTGTAGTTCCCCGGAGCAATACCATCAAGCTTCAAATTTTCAACAGGGATAATCTTATGGCTGGTCAACAACGTTATATGAACCGGAACAATTTCATCAATAACTGCAACAGACATGTAATCAATCCCAACAAATGTAATATTAGTATTTTTCACCAACCATTCTGCCCCTGTTGCTGTAAATCCAGTATAATTAGGTACAAAGAAGCCTGTATCCATAAGGCGATTATCAGTGTTTGCTGTCTTAAAAATCACTCTATTTGTCCCTGGAGGAATTTGCAGAGACTGCATAACTTCACTAGTTATGTTCCTGTCTTTAGGCGTCTCGACAACCAAGACCGAACCCATGAGGGTTTTGAGGTCGAGGGCATCAACTGTGAATCCAGGCTGTCCTAACAAACCCGGGAAAATGTGTGAAGGGGCATCAACATGGGTGCCAAGATGAGTGCCCACGGTGATGGTACCAGTGATGGTAGCTTGCCCTTGAAATTCTTTTATCACATCTTTAGCACCTAACAAGCTTCCAAAAGTAGGCATATTATTCTTTACGGTATGAGTGATGTCATATATTTTACAGCCATCGGATTGTCCATCAGAGGTGTTGGCAAAGGAGGCAATGCAGGCCAGGGATAAAAGAACCAAGCAGGAGATTGATTTCTTCATGATTGTGTACGAAACCTTGGTGAAGGAGTTGGGAGTTTATTCTCCCAAGAATTTGGCAATGTAGACTACAATTTGGAGAGAAACTTGGAGGCAAGCAAGAAGAGATTGGAGGATGCTAGGGAAGGAACATTTTGGGGCATTTTTATATCAATAATGGACTCAAAAAATGGCCTAGACTTTTGGTTTGTTTGTTTGTAGAGGAAATGCTGCTTTCAAGCACAACCAATCGTGCCATCTAGCCTGTTTGTTAGGAGCAAATTGAATATGCCACGCCAGCGGATTTATTTATTTAGCACTTCATTCTTCATTCTTTATATAAGATATCGATTGAATTCAATTCTTTTTTTCCCCCTTGAAATGGTAAAATTATATGTTGGAAACAATTTAGATAAAGAAAATTCATTTCTAGTGGTTGTGGATGTTAATCTATTTTAACCACTAGTATATATAGTACTAAAAGGGTATTACTACCTTGTTTATACAGGTCTATTTCAATCTGCCTAAATGGGAAAAATACGTTGTTGGATGCCACAAAATATGTGAAGATTGACAAGTCATATACATGGTCTTATACTGATCTATTACTCCGAATTCTATTTTTACCCTTCTGGTAGCAATGTTCCATCTCTCTGAAGTAGATTCATAAACCCCCTTAGAGATTGAGACACCTGAAGATCATGAACAAAAATGATGATGACAATTTCGATAGAGTTGGCGAATCAAATCCCTCGCACTCAACTACCTGTATGCCCACAAATTTTTGTACTAGAACACTACCTTCACCATATCATAGCAACATCACTTCGAAGTCCAAAATACGATTATCAGAAAGGAATCAATGGTGGAAAAAATATGAGACGCGCATCTATGGTCAATAGGGCAGACCCAACTGATGAAGCTTAATAGCAGCAGCAAAGAGATAGTGGTAGCATTCAGCCTGGGAAAGCATTAACGATTAGAGAATAGAAAGAAATGTTTGTTGTTCAAAGTACAAATGGAGAGTATTCAGTGACGTTAAATGCAAGTTATTACTGCAGTAGCCCTAATAGAAAATGCAGAACTAGAATTTATCAGAGAATGGGAAGAAATGTTGTTCAAAGGAAAAACTACAACAAATTACAAGTGCCAAATGCAGTTAAGTACAAGCCAGAAGTGTAAAATTAGTACCACACAGTCCTAATAGAAAATGCAGAACCAAAATAGCACGTCTTTTTTAGAGTCGAAATATTGTAGTTCTATACAACTTAGAATCGAAGACTGGAACATTGGTGAAAACAAGTGAAAGCTAGTTTGCACCTTGACTAGATGGCCTGTTAATTATTTCACCAAGTATGTCCATCTAATTAAAGAATACTAAATGAAGAAATAAGCATAACTTGTTATATAACGCTAACCTGGGTTTTGGCACTAATCCAGGTGTCTCCCCATATGAACACACCATGCCTGCGAACGAGTACTGCAGTTGACTTTGGATAACCTCTGATCTACAGGACCAGAACGTTAAACTGTGTTAAGATTCTGCAATTGCAACCTATGCAAATAAAACTTCTATTGTACTATAAATCTGCCACCGTTCTCTAGATAATCTAAAATATTTTGCTGAACTAAAAATTTGCTAGCAGAGGATACCGCTTTCGTAAGTGACTCCACAAGCTTCTCCTCACTGGGAGCATTCTCAATTATTGGCACAACAAGCTCATCATGGTAACCATGCCCTTGAATACCCTTTATCATCTCCATGTTTCTGATCTGTATCCCATCAATTCCAGATGTACAATCAACAGAACCAAATTTAAGATAATAAACAGGCAAGGTCGATGCAGTTGTCTTTCAATTGGAAATGTTTCGGGAGAAAGAAAATTACACGGAACTCGTTCGATGAAGAATTAATCATTGTCACAAGGCAAGCATCCAATCCATGACTGTGAATCACAGCTCCTGCATTACACATTTCATAAACCTATAGAACACAAGAAGTCAGGGTAACATGCATACAAAAATCGCGAGTCAGGAAGATGTCGAGGATAATTAAAATGTATCGGGATAACAACAAATGAGCAAGCTAAGAACTGATGTACCTTGAGAAATAGAGGAGCACAGTCAGTACATTTTGGAGGGTTGTTAGGATATGACTTGGTAGGAGGTGGAGAAAAAATAGATCCACTAGAA
The DNA here is from genome assembly GCF_003713205.1 of Coffea eugenioides. Taxonomy (NCBI): domain Eukaryota; kingdom Viridiplantae; phylum Streptophyta; class Magnoliopsida; order Gentianales; family Rubiaceae; genus Coffea; species Coffea eugenioides. The sequence goes on from NC_040039.1 coordinate 44,126,492, forward strand.
GAAAGAACATACATGTCCTCTGGCGACATCCTATCCTTCTGTACACCTATTTTACATTATATCATATTAGCAGAAAACAGGAGGGAGAGGGCAGCAGACAGAGACAGAAGAAGGGAGAGAAAACCTGAAGGAGACATGACTATGAATTGATTCTGTTTGGGGACATTATGCTCATGGACTTTCAGGGTTACACTACCTCCAGTACCTGAAAGCCATCCAAGTTTATAAAATTGCAGAGATAGTTCTGACACTAAAGCCTTTGTTTGCTTCAAAGAGTTGCTTTGAACTCTTAGCCAATATGCAGCTTCAAACACTTCTGCTGGTACTTCAAACACTTCCGCCTGTGGGGAACTATTCATGCTGGCTTCTCTGCAATGGACATTGATGTTGATTCAGCTTCTCAAGTTTCAATCAGAATGCTACTATATCCACAAGAAGCATATTCAATGCAGTTTTATGTACTAGACGAACTGCATATTTCATGCCTATTTGGCTATGAAATCATTTTCACATTTACAAGAACCTGAAACAAAACTCTTCACATTTTCACATTTGCAAGAACCAGAAACAAAACTTCTGTTTCTCTTTTTTTTTTTTTCCATCTATAACAAGTTTCCAAGGGCTGGTGCAATAGCAATCCCAAAAGTTTATATGATTATACGAATGTTAAAACAACTTAAAATATGCAATTTTGGTCACATTCTCATTGACCCAGTGGCCAATATAACCATATAGATTTTCCTACATGGAAGTCATTAATTCAGATCTAAACGGCCTCAGTCTTTCCAAGCTTTATGAACAGCGATGTATAATTTGGCTAATTCAAACTTCACAACCATATTCTCATTACACAAAACAAAGATAGTTACATAATTTATCCCACAATAAGTCACTAACTCGCTCCAAGCTTTCAAAGAAAACTCTACAACAACATCCACTAATTAACTTTTTGTAGAACATTAGCCTGATCTAGCCAAAAGATTTGAACTTGTAACAAGTTGTCATAAAAAAATTTTAAAAAAAGGGACACCTCTGTGAAGAATGAAGATAGCAAGATTTGAAGAGGTAATAGATAGTAAAATGTGAAATGCGTTGAGAATACATGAAGGTTTAAACACGTACTGTGCAAGACTGAAAAAATATGTTGAGGGAAACCAGAAGATGGGAAAGCTGTGACGTCTAGATAACCAGGCCAGTATTTTTTAGTATAGCACAGCAAGGATGGCGATTATTGTTCCAAGAAATGTCTACATGCAATGACCAAATAGCTAATCAAGATACTAAATAGCTCCAATTCCTTGTACATTAAATATTGGGAAAATCGTTCAAAATGTCCCTCACTTTTACAAAATGACTTTTTTCATCTCTCACTTTTAAAAATGTACTTTTACGTCCCTTACAAATTCATATTGGTCAAATTTGGTCCTTATCTATGTTTTTGACTAGTTTTTTGTCGGAATACACCACCTATCTTGCACGTGATCATTTTTGAAGGACAAAATTGTCAAATTAAAATTTACATAATCCAATTAATAATCTCTCACATTTCACAAAATGAATTTTTTTGTCCCTCACATTTCACAAAATGTATTGTTTCGTCCCTCATATTTTACAAAATAAATCAAATTTTTTCATCCCTCATTCTATTTGATCTCACCTGAACAATACAAATAGTGATGTGATTTCGCCTGAATGTACTGTTCATGTGAAATTACACGTTTAGGCGAAATCAAAATAGATACATACAGAGGTTTAAAAAAATTGTTAGTTTTTCATTCATGTTCATTCCTTTTACTCGAAAATCGAAAACAAAGAAGACATTTAATTCTAAACATTATCAAGTGTTTATATGGAATTAAATTTAGACAAAAAAAATAAACAAAGGAAAAGTATGACAAAAAGAAGTAAGTAATTGATACTTTTAAATTTTAAAATAATCATAAAGCAAGAAATTCAAATGTTGGTCTTAAAGGTAGCGAGTAAAAATTTTAGATTTAAACTGTGATTTATTAGCATGACTATAGAATTAAATTAACACCGATTAATTAGATATTCTTATTAAACAAATCAATAAATGAATTATTACTAAAATAGAAAAGGCTACAAATATTGAATAGATTCACATGGTAAAATCACACACACACACACACACACACACACACATATATATAGGTTTAAAATAAAATTATTAGATTTAAACTCATATATATCAATCTGTTTAGCTGAAATCAAATAGAGATATATTACATATTATTTGTACTGTTTAGATTAAATCAAATAGATATATACATGAATTAAAAAAAAAAAAAAACTATTCGTACACGTGGTCAATGAGAGATGAAAAAATTCATTTTGTGAAATGTGATGGATGAAACAATTTATTTTGTGAAATGTAAGGAACTATAGATGGGTTATATAAATTTGATTTGACAATTTTGTCTCTAAAAAATGATCATATACAAGGCATATGATGAATTTCGGCCAAAAACTAGTTAGAAACCTAGATAATGACCAAATTTGACCAATGTTAATTTGTAAGGGACATAAAAGTACACTTTTAAAAGAAAGGGACGAAAAAGTTATTTTACAAATTATTTTAAAAGAAAGGGACCAATGTTCCTTTAATATTAGATTCTGAACTTACAAACAATTGTTCTAATCTTTGAGCTTTTTATGGCGAATTTAAAAAGACAAGATTACACATTTCTTTCTTTAATGGGTATCTCGTTGTGTATGCATGCACCAGAATCAAAAACTCGTCTAAATTACAATAACCAATAATTCACTCCTACCAATTAACCAGGCATGTAAATAGACAAATGGTCATTCATTCGTTAAATTCGCATGTAGAAAGTTAGCATTTTTCTTCAAGTGTGTGGGAAATGTTAAAATTAATAAACATGCTTATGTTCTCCATATCAATGGTTAGCTTCGCCCAGGAGGAATTTTTACTACTTACGTCACAATATAGACCAAGTGCCATGCCGAATCCGATAAAATACCAAACCTATTCTTTAAATTAGACAAAAAATAAATAAATGAAGATATAACAAGAAACGTACAAGTCTGTTGGGAAAACATTGAAGCAAAGTACCGGCCATAAGAATACTACAAGAAAATTGGGCTTTAGTGATAACTTTTTGTTGAAGCATGGACAATGATTAAGAATAATCGTATGCCAGATTAGTCTTATTACCAAAAAAAAAAAAAAAAAACTCTGGCAAATTAGCTTCTGGAATCATTGCTTAACAAAATTTATGTCCTCTTGAAAGAATTCTGCGAAATCAAGTAATATTTATAGCTTATTAAATTTGATATCAAAGATTCCAAAATTCTGATTTATAGAAGGTTTAGAAGATGATGAATTCCATATTCTCATTTACACAGAAAATATTTCTAATTGATTCACTTTTTAAGCAAAATAAGGAATGATTGACACTGCAAGTAATGGAATGGGAGCTATGATAAATCAATCAATTAATTACCCACTAGTTAGGAGTAATACTGATAGGCTAAAAATCTAACAGAATCTTTTTATATCCCTTTTTGAGGAAAACAAGGAAACCTGACACTAAATTAAATTTACCAAAATCTGATGAATCCTCTTATAAAAATTCACCACGAAAAAACCTTCATATTTCTATACAACAGTCGTTAATTATTCCTTTGAATCGAGAGGAAGGAGAAGATGAGTCTGCCGATAACTTCAAGTGAAACACTGGAGCCAACTCCAAGACAAAGGCATTACAGGGCTTTAATTTGGCAACTCATAACTTTACTGGGTGCTGCAATAATGGCAGCAGTAGAAATATGGTTCTTGATCGAAATTGCTACACACGAGTTTTATAGAACAACTTTGTACATCGTTCTTGTTACTCTTTTTGGAGCTGCAACCCTAGTGTATATTGCAGTCTGGCTGAAGAAGTTTGCTCGTTTCATATCTAAGGGCCATGAGGAAGCTTGAGAGATATGGTCAATGATCATAATATGTCGGATTAATGATTGATCAATGATGCTGGGTGACCAATTTCGAAACAACTTTGTAGTTTTCGTAATAAATTTATCGTGTTTTCTTTTGCTTTTCGATTTCGATGTCACAATGTTGTTATTGGTTTATGTTCAAGTTCAACGAAGATGAAATTTTATGCTTTCCAAGAATTTTTCTTTAGTTTCTGTTCTCTTTTAAATGTCAGTTATGGTATTATATCCAAGTATTTTACTATTGTTGGGCAATAACAATAATAGCTCTAAATTCTATATATCTGCTTGAGAAAGTATCGGATTCTCATGTCTGAATAGTTCTGAATTCCCATAAGAATAGCTTTCCAGCCTTCCCTTTTATTTCTCCTAGCTCAGTATTCCTCGACTAATTTCTTGACTTCCTCCAACTCACTCTCCCCAGTATCCGTCTCTTTTCCCACTCATACAAAACAAATGGCCCTCTCCAGCCATAAATATCCCATCAATATTCATGGAGTGATTCTTTTTCTTCAACTAGGCATGCTATTAATTTAACTCATCATTGGCACGCTTTGTGCACAGCGATAAACTCAAGAATTTTGATAATCATCTTACAAGCCCGTTTGGTAAAAAATGTGAGGGTTTTATAGGTGAAGATCATAGCAAATGCAAGAATATTGACGGGAGTTTGATAATAGGACAGCATTCCATGTAACCGTCGAGGGTTGTACTGATAACTGATATTACAAGATTTGCAAGAAACACTGAATGATCATAATGCTGATGAAAATTAAGAGCTAGCTAGCTATCTTTTGATATGTTTTTGAAGATCTATTTCTGCATTTGTTATTTATTAGACTTTACCTTTTTTTTTTGGCTAGATGAAATTTTGATTAAAGATACGAAAGAATGATTGGTCAAGGTAGTAGCGTTTTCGATAGCTTATTAATTAGGGATAATTTCAGAAATCTCCACTGAGGTTTGTGATAGTTTTATTTAGCTATTCTCTTATTTTGAATATTGCATCAATCAACAGAAAGGTTAATTGTCAGTAAAAAAAAAAAAAAAAAAGTCCGTGTTAATACTTTATTTATTTGTTACTCATTTTTTTGGGTTGCTTGTTTGTGATTATTTTTGTGGTAGCAAACATGACAGTAGTGGTGTAGAGTGGTGTTGGTGGTCGTATTGATTCCAACACTTAAACGAAAGACATTGTAGTTGTTCCCTTTCTTTCTTTCCCTTTTCCGCAGAAAAAAGTGTTTAGGGATTTCCATTTGAAAGTTGTGCTATTTATGAGGTTTTGATACCTAAACAATAAAAATTGAGGAAGGAAGTGTAACATTCCAAATAAGAGGACTGTGAGGTGAAATTGTCATAAACACCAGGGAAAGTAATTGCAATGCTTTTCTGTTTATGATTATTTTCGCCATTTACTTATTAAATCTCCAAATTAAATTTCTTCTTGATTTCTGCATTATGGATTAATCAGAATTCTGAAACTTTTCTAATCTTGAAGGTGGAGATAACGAACGAGTTTGATATGTTTTCTCTCATTTTACGTTAGTAAATATCACTCTTTGTTGCAGATCCATGTTTAATAACACCGACCAACCTCATGATTGTAATTGCTTTTCTGGATATGAAGCGAATGCTCATATTTGGATAAGAACATATGGAATATGCTCAATCTCGTCATATAAAAGGCGTATATAGTGGATTCCATCCTTAATTATCCAAAAAGAATATAAAACTCTTTGAAGTTCTATAGAACTTCTTGATACATAATCTGAACGAGTGAAGTTGACTTCAAACCTGTTTAAGAAAATTGATTTGGTATCAAGAAGGATTTGGAAAGGAGGGAAGTGATATTTTTACTCCTCAATTAATTTCCAACACTCTTTGGAATCTATATTTCTAGTAAGTAAATTGGAGCGTAATAAGCTAAATAAGGAGTGCGAGTATCGATTCTCGAAAAGAAATAATTGTCAAACTTTAAGACTGATTCAATTTGGCCATCAAAAGACCTTATATTGCTTATATGCTTTGAATTTTTTCCTTCATATAAATGAAAAAGAAGAAGCAGAAGATGTTATTATATCTTTTAAAACACAACTCGTATTTCTTACTTAAAGAAGAAAATAATTGATTGCAGCATATGAGGTGTGAAACTTCATCCCTGCTCACTCATAGCCTAACATAACAGGAGGATACATCGTTTGTCTTTTTGATATAAAAGATTATTTTAACAGGAGTAATATATATATATATAGATAAAAGTAGACTTTTTTTTTCAAATATTGTAAACATATGTCTTTTATTTATTCATTGAGCTTTTATTTATTTATTTATTTATCCGAAAAGTTAGATTTGCTTTTACTCCTGGTGAACTTCAATATTTTCTAATTTTTTCAAGTATTTATAAATTCGAAGATATATTTTCATCCATTCCATCTGGATTCTCCACACAATTCCAAAATCTACTACCCCTAAAAGAAAAAAAAAATCTACTCATTAATAGTCAATATCACCTTTTTCCCTTTGTTACAATCACTTGATCATCGTTATGACATTTCATTAATTCTCAGAACCGATCAAAAACCAAAAATTCTCATTGACTCATATTAATTATATGAGGTAATTGCAACCAACTGATCAATTTCTTTTGTCTACATGTGAAACAAAATCTTCATCCTAATCCTCAATAAAAAAAAATGTTCATCACTTCATTACATACATGGCAAATTCACATTTTGACACGTTAAAGTAAATAGAGGAATTATTACATTTTCACATATATAGATGAAAGAACACAATGACACTAATGTCATATGGGAATAGAAACAGCCTAAAAACAACTTTAAATGGACAATAATCCTAATAACTTACAAATAATCTACTCAAAATCAGTAACCAAAAGCAAATATGACCAAGAAGAAGCTTATTCCCAACAAAGAACCAATTAAGCCACCAAAAGCAATTGATGCAGCAGATGGAGACGGTGCAGGAGCAAAGGGCTGAACGATCACTGGCGAAGGAGGACTCGCAGCTGCAGGAGGAGGAGTGTTAGGCTTAATTGGTGAAGGAGTCGGGGCGAAAATCGGAGCAGGAGACGGAGAAGGAGAAGGAGAGGGAGGATTGGCCGCAACTGGTGATGGAGCATCGGTAGGATTGCCTCTTGGATGCAACACAACAATGATAAGCCTCTGACCCTTCTGGCAATTATCTGCATGACCACTGATGAAAAAGAATGGACCTGACCTGTTAAACTTGAACACTGATTCCCCATCTTTGAGAGCTAAAAAGGGGTTTTCCTTGTTGCAGTTGTAGTAATCATCTTTATCTACTTCGAGAACATCATCATAGCCTTTCTTGTATCTAAAAACTACAAGAAAAAAGAAAACATCATTAAAGGGCTAAAATTTTTGATGAAAAACCAAGATTTTGCATGCAGAAATATGTAGATGTCCAATGATTAATCATTAACAAGAAAAAAGGGTTTTAGTACTGAGGGTGTCATTGATCTGAAATCGGTTTCTTCCAGCCCATTGATTGTAATCTTCTTTGGGTTTTAAGACCCAACCATCTCTGCCACCAACATAGAAGGTGTAAGATTGAGATGCCGAGAGAAAAAATCCTAGAAAAGTCACCAAGAAAATGGTGAAGGCTATTCGTTGATCAAACTCCATAATTTTTAGAGGGATAGATATATTGAATATATTGGAAATTTGAGAAATATCTAAGTTTCTTTTAGTAGTGATCAATAGAATATGATCAAGTTGGCAAAGGAAATGAGCATTTTTCACTAGCAAAAACAAGAGAGAGATGGCTAAAGACTGAAGACTGGAGAGAAAAAGTGAGAAATTTTAGGATGAATTTAGGCAGTGAGAAATGAGAAAAGTGGGGTATTTATTATCAGCGTGAATGAGATTACCGTTGTATTATCAATTATGAGATGAAAATAAAATATGTGTGAGTCTTCAATGCAAAATTTGGCGTTACTATGAGTAAGCAATTTTTGGCAAGTGATTACATTTGGCATAATCTGAGAGATTTAACGGTCATAGGTAATTCAAAGCAAAGCTCCATTTTGAACCAATTTTTGAATGCTTTCCCAAGAAAGATAGAGAAATAAATCGGAACCAAAGCTGGACTTTTTAATTGTACCTTACTTTTTCAGAATCCAAGTGGTGTGATGGCCCAATTTACATATTTTTCGGATTAATTTCAATTTTGTGGCCCGTATTACTGTCTTAGAAGCATACACAAAAATGACAAAATGATTCAAATTAAAGTCCACAGTATAATTTCTTGATCATTGCTGGAACCTTAAATAGTTTTACCTTAGCCATCATGAAATGTGTCTGAAGAACATGAGCAAATAATAGGAATAGCACTTAGGTGGCAAGAAAAAAGGAATTGGAATTTCAAGTATCATAGTATGATGTTATGGTCCAAATTAGAGTGACCCTTCACAGGTTTTTTTTTGGGTTGGGTTTGCAACACATCTATGATAGAACATGTAATCAATTATCGGATTAGGCCATTAAGTTTTGTTGTAATAATTACAATGATTAACATTCGAAAAAGATATTATTATTTTTTATTTACTTTCCATTACTCCTGTCCAATAGGAAGATAGTCCCAAACTATATATATATATATAGGCTGGAAGTTAGGGTTTATAGTAGAAAAGATAATAAAAGGAAAAAGCAAAATATACATGAGTTGGACTTTTTACATGGACAAAAACACAAATAGATTTAGACTATGCCTTCCAATTAACCCTCGCTAATAAACTAAGCTAGTAAACTGACTTTAGTGAGGCAATTTGATATCGACAAAGTGGACAAATGTTCCTTACTCCAAGCCAATTCACTATGCAACTCCCATGATAAATATGCAAACATGGCATTCTTGTAGCTTCACAACCCTCTTCAAGTTTCTTCATACATGTCATATCATACAGTGGCTAGCTCCAGCTTCACAATCTTCAACCTTGACTTTCTCTAAAGCTTCAGCTGTTTCTTTGCTCGCAGGGCTTATTCTCAAGTCAGCTTCCATTGATTCTCTCATTGCCAAAAGGTGTCCTTCTCGCGTATTATCCACAATCACACCAATCGAGACAATCATCGGTAACACTTTTCTTGTTCTATTTTTGATTTTGCTAGCAATTTCATCTGCACAACTGAGATTTTTTGTATCATAGAAGGTTGTTAATGTGTTGGAACTCCTAATCTTGATAGCATCCTATGGATGATGTCCCAAGTCAAGTTGTTATATGATGATTTTTCACGACATTCCCAAAATTGATGACAAAAAGTTATGCTTCGCAGGTTTCTAGATAGATAATCAGGCATCATGTTTCTCTTATTCTTCTTCCTCCATTGCCATCACATATGTGAACTCAATTTTGAATTAAATGTAGAATTGATCGTAAGGTTTCAATTCAACTGGAGGGATGTTTAAGTAGCTACCTTCCCATGCATGGCACAAATCGTCAACTGGGATCTCTTGATCACACTCTTGATTAGTTTTTGAAAAGAATAAGAACTTAACTAAGAGAAATAAGGTTATTGCGCAACTTAAGCGTTTAAGGGTTTTAGTTATATTTATCTAAGTTTTAAACCAGTTTTCAAATTCTACAAGGATTAGGCTCTTAATCCCGGTAAAATAGGAACAAGATATTGTTTTTGAATCTTGTCTTGAATTTTATTAGGATAGTGATTAGTTTAAGAGTCAATCAAATCTTGGATGAATTTACAAATTGGGCTATTTAACATATATGAAGATATGATATCCCCTTACCGAGTTAAATTTCAAAGATGCTATGGTATCATTCGTCGCTACATTAACCAACGTTCATTCAACACGAGAGAAAAGTAGCAAAATATCTTTCTGCTTCTCAGCCACGTAAAAGTTAAAATCTTAGGAGTTGTCTAGGATGATCTAGGTAGTCTATTACTTTAAAATTTTCCATAAAATTTGCAAATATGCATGACTGGCAATTTTTCTTTTTTACTTTGGCATATCATTGAAAGTAGTTGCTTTGATTTTTAGAGGAGCAATAGAATTTTGGACCCAAAGATTAAAGTTCTTATGCTTCAAAGCATCTTCCAAGTCTTCCTACACTTCCCTCCAAGATGAAAATCAATACTTTTGTATAGGGTTATAATCGAATCGCATTGAATTTTTTACTGTTCAAGCTCCATTCTATTTAATATTTGATGGGTTTGAGCTCGATTTAAGAGCACAAAAATTTATTTAATTCTTTGATTTTTAATATTAAATTATCACTAATACATATGATATATAATAAATATATAATTTCATATAAATTATTAACAAATATTTTAAATAAAAATATAAAAAATTATTCAAATTGAATCCGACCTTAACGAGCTGAATATCTATAAGTTTGACTTCGATTAAATACCATAAATGAATCCTAATTCCTACTCGAAATATAACTCAAGTTTATTAAAAATCAAATTTGAATCAAATTCTTAACGAATTGAGATCGAATGCTTCATTAAAAGTACGGTTCATTTATAGTCCTGGTCTCGTATGCTAGCATTGACACTAATAAGGGACACAAAATCAATGTAGCCCAACTAGAAAATCAATTATTTGATAAAAAAAAAAAAGAAAATCAATTTCTTCATAAACCTTTGCGTTTTTTTTCCCTCACAAAATTGAGGGCGCCCGAAACAGAAAACTCTAAAATCTCTGAGTTGTCAAAATAAAAAGAAAAGAAATTAAAATTCCAAACTCCAAAATAGGCGCCAGGCGGTTTGTCGGTTACCGGAAACAAAAAAGTTATTTTGAAACACCCCAGAAACATTTGTAAGTTTTCAAAAAACGGAAAAAACAGACTATTTTAACCAAAATTGTCGCAGAAACATTCAAGATTTTGATCTCAATCTCCAATTTTCCATGTCTTTGAGCACTTTCAAGGAGACCCTTAAGCCCTGCAAAAACAACCCATCTGCATCATCTTCTTCTTCTTCATCTTTTTCTTCAATTTCCCACAATTTTGACTCTTCCATAAACCCTAGGAAACCCCCCAAATCTTCACTGTCTCAGCAGCTTTTGCGCCTTCAACACCAAGAGTCCACCTTCTATTTGCCTCGGACTCAGCTAAAAAGCCCAAAAACAGAGACCCTTTTGGGACCTGAAGCTGAAGATAATGATGATGAAGAAGAAGCGGTGGAGGAAAAAAAGCAAGATGGGATTTTTAGGCCAAAGATGGAGTCTTTTCAGTTTGATCATACTGGACCTTTTGAACCATTAGTTCTCTCTTTACCTGGTGAAATTTCTGTGGTTCAGGTGATTTGTGGATATCCCAGTATGTTAAAGCATTTCATACTGGCATTTTCCTTTTCGGTTTCTATGATTTCAATTTTTATAGCTTTTATAGAATGCGATGAAGATCAAAACCTGGCATGTAGCCCAGGGGAAAGGTTTCTCTCGTTTTTCGAGTAAAATAATGGTTTATGTAAATTCTTCATTTTTTTTCTAAAGATAATCAAAGAAGACTTCTAAATGTGCATTAGAAGAAGTAAATACATGTACTAAGATTAGTATTTGTTGTATTAAATTAGTTATATTGGAGATTAATTTGCTTACATCTGCTTGTTGTAAATGATAGTTTGACCTTGTCTTTTGTTTTAAGAGCTACTGCAACGTGTTAAAGTATATTTGTTTTATGTCGAGTGTTTTTAATTTCTACTTCCAATTTTATTTTGCACTAGTTTTCCTAATGAATTAGTTATTGGCTATTCTTTTGACGATTGATGATGGAGGACTAGTAATGAGTTGGTATTGTTTGTTGTAGTGTATAAAGAATGCTTTTCCTCCATGCTCATATAGTTTTAGTCTGTAGGATTAATCAACACGTGTGTGAATTTCCTATTAGCTAGAAGAATATGTCAGCGGTAAGAGGGATTTGATTTCCTCCACAACTGGGTGAAGTATTGGCAGATTTAGGGGTACTGTCTTCTATTTGGTGTTTGAACTTGAAGTCTTTGGAAAAGTTTTTTCTTTCTTTTTCTGAAACTGACATTTGAAAATTCTTCAAGTTCTGATTTTGGACATCTTCTGCTGTTACTTGAATTAGTTGGTTCCTGCTTCTTGTTTCTGTATGCCTTCCTTTTTTCTTATTACTATTCACTTTTTTGTTCCTTCACGAATTTTAAATTGTTGTAGTGACAGTCATCTACTTTTTCCCTACCCAACAAATTTGATATAGTGAGTCCCTCTTTGTGATGTTTCAGACCATTATGTATTCATTCTTGAGGCTTAATATAAGTGAAAAATGTTAATTTTTGTTACAGGTACCCCCATCTATTAATTGCAGACTCTTAGAACATCAGCGAGCTGGTGTTAAATTTTTATATAATTTATACAGGAACAATCATGGAGGTGTTTTGGGAGATGACATGTGAGTTTAAATTTTCTTTCCAGATATTTTCCTTGATTGAGTGGACTTTGAATTTTATTGCTGTGACTTCCAATTGAGACAATGTCTAATAGGACATTTTGTTTGCTCTTTCCTTTTTTGGTTTGCAGTTCTGTCGGTCATCACATCCTGTCTTTTTTTTTTTTTTAATTGGTTGGAAAAGGTAGAGAAGGACACAAGTATTTAAATAAGGTTAATTAGTATACAAGAAAAGCATATAAAGATGTAGAGACTAGTATCTTTTCCTTGTTCTGCTACAAATAAACCAAATTTTGCTTCTGCGTCCTCTCTCCTGCTCTGCATTGGTTAATTTGAAATGATTTTGCTGCACTAGACTTGGAAAAGGCTTATTGAGGAGTATTGTCTGATAATGCTTTATCCAACCTTCTCATTAAGAAGTCACCCCTTTTTACATTGTTTCTTTTTTGTTATTATTATAAAGTTTTCAGAATTGTCTGATGAAGAATATAGATTCTTAAGTTAGTACTGAATCATCACTTTCGTAAATCCCATTGAACTTACTAACTCAATCATCAAAGTTTGGTAAATCCCATTGAACTTAGTGTTACTCCTAATTATTTTCTAATATCATTTTCTTTTTCTGAGTCAAAAACTCTTGTTTATCAGGGGATTGGGCAAGACAATCCAGACAATTGCATTTTTGGCTGCTGTTTTTGGAAAGGACGAAGAAGCTGACAACTTAACATCATTGAGGGGAAATCAGCCTGAGAAGAATGACTGTGTTCTAATTGTTTGTCCGACATCTGTTATTCACAACTGGGAGAATGAATTTTCAAAGTGGGCACCGTTCTCTATCGCTGTTTATCATGGACCTAACCGTGATTTAATAATTGACAAACTAGAAGCTCGAGAAGTGGAGATATTGATAACTAGTTTTGACACCTACAGAATTCACGGTACTATATTGTCAAAAGTTCAATGGGAGATAGTGATTGTTGATGAGGCACACAGGCTAAAGAATGAGAAGTCAAAACTTTATAGAGCAATTTTAGAGATTAAAACCCAGAAACGATACGGTTTGACAGGAACAATCATGCAGAACAAACTAATGGAATTGTTCAATTTGTTTGAATGGGTAGTACCTGGTTGCTTAGGAACACGTGAACATTTCAGGGAGTTTTATGATGAACCTCTCAAGCATGGCCAAAGGTCAAGTGCTCCAGAAAGATTTATTAGAGTTGCTGATGATCGAAAACAGCACTTAGTGACAGTATTACGCAAGTATTTGTTGAGAAGGACCAAGGAGGAAACCATCGGGCATCTTATGATGGGAAAGGAAGATAATGTTGTATTCTGTGCCATGAGTGAGTTGCAGAAACGGGTATACCAGAGAATGTTACAGCTACCTGATATCCAGTGCCTTATTAATAAGGACCTTCCATGTAGCTGTGGTAGCCCTCTGAAACAAGTAGAGTGTTGCAAAAAGATAGTGCCCAATGGAGTCATTTGGCCATACCTTCACAGAGATAATCCAGATGGTTGTGATTCATGTCCTTTTTGCCTTGTTCTCCCTTGCCTTGTCAAGCTTCAGCAGGTAATTGATTTTCTTATTGTACCTTCAGATATTCTGCTTGTAAGGTGCTCTAAGACATTAGAGCTATTAAAAGAAACTGATCCCTTGCAAGGGCCAACTGTAGCTTTTTTACCTTTATTTCTCCGGTCGAATGCATTTTTTCATGGTCAATAGGATTCGAGGTGATGGTTGACTACCACCACTTACAGTTATATCTTATAATCACTTGAGTAAGGCCATGTGGCTACCGTTTTGCTTAAGATATGAATGTAAAATTTGGTTTAGGACAGAGTGTTTATCAATTAAGAACAAAAGTAGTGGTAGCTTCAGGATTGATCAAGTGAATTGAATGAAAGAAAGACCTCCCATCATACCAATGGTTTTTCCCCCCGATTTTTGCTGCTATATATATATATATATTATATATATATATTATATTTTATCTTTATTTAACACTTGTCTGATAGGTGAGTAATCACTTAGAGCTCATCAAACCAAATCCAAAGGACGATCCTGATAAACAAAGAAAAGATGCAGAGTTCGCTGCTGCAGTATTTGGTACAGACATTGATTTGGTGGGAGGACATACCCAGGATGAGAGTTTTATGGGTCTAAGTAATGTCAAACATTGTGGTAAGATGAGGGCTCTGGAAAAATTAATGTTCTCATGGCTTTCCCGGGGTGACAAGGTCCTACTTTTCAGTTACTCTGTCAGGTAGAAGTTTAAAGCTTTACATTTGATTAGCCTTTAATTCTTGTTTATGCATTTTTTCATAACTTTACTGCATGTAGACTATAGTTCCAGTTTCCCTTCTCAGGTGCCAAAAATTTGCATGTGCTGCTCAAAGTTTCCAGTGTATGCTTTACTGGCTCCTGGTCAAAAATTCCAAGGATCTTGAATGCTACTTGTATGCTGAAATAAACTTTAGCAAGTCGTTATCTTTTCTTCTTTTCTCAATTTTGTTGTTTTTTTGGGTTTCTTCTTCCTTATGGGGTGCCAATGGGATCGGGCACTGTTTTGGTTTAACGGATGGAACTTCACTCTGTTGTTTTGGAAAAGAAAAGAGAAAGCTACTCTGTGGTTGATGTTTTAAAATAATATATGGAAATCAGAATTTTACTTGGAAGCTATGTTATCTGTTAAGTTTTGGTCTTTATTGGTCTTAGAATAAATTAGTTGTACTTAAATGTTCTTGATATTTTGAAATAGGACTTGCAGGTAATGTCCCTGCAATGAATTGGCTCTTTGCACCATAATGGATGAAGAATCTACACTTGGCTCTAAACACTTCTAAGAGTTGAGACAGCTTGTCATTGCCCTCTTATTCTTTTAATGTTTTTCTTTTGAGCAGAATGCTGGACATACTTGAAAAGTTCCTTATACGCAAAGGCTGTTGCTTTTCAAGACTTGATGGATCTACTCCGACTGGAGTACGCCAGTCTCTTGTTGATGACTTCAACTCAAGTCCAAGCAAACAGGTTAGTTTTGACATTTGGAGTCAGTTTTGATACTGTGAGACTCAATTTTGTAATTTTACTTCTTAATTGCAGGTCTTCCTCATATCAACTCGAGCTGGTGGGCTTGGACTCAATCTTGTTAGTGCAAATCGTGTAGTGATCTTTGACCCAAATTGGAATCCTGCCCAGGATTTGCAGGCACAAGACAGGTCATTCCGTTATGGGCAGAAGCGGCATGTCATTGTTTTCCGTCTTCTTGCAGCCGGTTCTCTAGAGGAACTAGTTTACACCAGGCAGGTTTACAAGCAACAACTAGCAAATATTGCTGTTTCTGGGAAAATGGAGAAACGTTACTTTGATGGTGTGCAGGTACTGTTGCTGATTTTCTGATTCTGTGCACAGTTGTCTTCTTATATCATAGTCGTGATCATTAAGACTTGGGGTCCTTGATCCCACTTTTCAGGATTGCAGAGAATTTCAAGGAGAGCTGTTTGGTATCTGCAATTTGTTCCGCGACCTGTCTGATAAGCTTTTCACCAGTGAAATAATTGAATTGCATGAAAAGCAAGGAATAGAGCATGGAGATTGTGAGAGTTCAAAGCAGATTTTTACTGAACTTCAGAAGTGTTTTCTTCCACAGAAGGAATTAACTAATACGTCTGCGGAAGCATCTCAGAACAGCAAACCTAAAGATGCAAGTAAAGAACCGGTCGAACCAGTACTTGAAGACTTGGGTGAGTGTATTATTTGTCGACTTGGCTTTGAAAAGTTGAAGTACCTCTACTGATGCCATGCCCTCTTATGTTCCAGTAATATTCTTTTCCTTTAGTTTTTTCATTAGCAAAAGGTTTGTCAAAGTATCTATTAGAACGTAATAGGCTGGATCTAGTTTGTCACAGTGTAACTTATGCTGTAATATTCGGTTCAGGTATTGTATACGCTCACCGAAATGAAGATATTGTTAATTACGGACCCTGGATTCAAGGAGATAAAGAATTGGATACGAATTTAAAGGGCACTGTGCAACATTCACTCCTTCTTGTTGCCAGGAGGAGGAAATCAGAAGCAGTAGCAGGTAGCAAAAATACTATAGAAAATGCTGCTTCATCCAAGATGAGGAAAAAGAGCCAGTATAGCCTCCTTGCTCAGTTCATGGGTATGGAGGAAGTAGAATTCAGCAAGTGGTTACTTTCAGCGAATCCAGAAGAACGGGAGAAAGTCCTCCGGGACTATAAGAGGAGAAAGGATAAGATTCCAAATGGCTGATATCTTTCCTCATCAGGAAGGCAGAGTTTTTGTAATGCAAATTGTAACGCTTTGTGGATAGATTTCTGTCTCCGTCGCTCTGGCAGTCTTTTCAGGCCAAATTGACTGTGGCCATATTCTGGCCTTCTGGCCTCATCGTAACATAGTGTAAGCGTCAATCTGTCTGTAGTTAGCAAATATGTTGTTTGTCCATAGATCTTTCCCAAACTATGGAAGTCGGTTGCTGTCATTTGGGACTTTAGCCGTGAGTCGCTGTATGCATTTGTTTACTGACGTCTGGGTTAATTCTCTTGATCCGTTAATCTTCTTGGAAGTTTTTTTAGAGCATACTAATTGATGCACTTGGAAGACAAGGTTGAAACTCCCTCTCTCACTTGGAACTTTTTTTTTTTGGGGGCATTTTTATATCAACAATGCACTCAAAAACCGGCCTGGACTTTTGGTTTGTTTGTTTGTAGAGGAAATGGTGCTTTCATGCACAACCAATGGTGCCATCTAGCCTGTTTGTTAGGAGCAAATTGAATATGCCACGCCAGCGGATTTATTTATTTAGCACTTCATTCTTCATTCTTATATAAGATTTCGATTGAATTCAATTCTTTTTTTTTCCCCCTTGAAATAGTAAAATTATATGTTGGAAACAATTTAGATAAAGAAAATTCATTTCTAGTGGTTGTGGATGTTAATCTATTTTAACCATTAGTATAGTACTAAAGGGTAAATTTGATTACTATCTTGTTTATACAGGTCTATTTCAATCTGCCTAACTGGGAAAATATGTTGCTTTTGTCAAGAAGTCAATTGACTTTTACTGACTAAACAAACCTAATCTCCAGAGCATACTCCAAAATATGGGAAACTATGTTGCTGGATGCCACAAAATATGTGTGAAGATTGACTACTCATATATATGGTCTTATATTGACCTATTACTCTGAATTCTTTTTTACCCTTTTGGTAGCACTGTTCCATCCTCTGTATAGCAGGTTCATAAACCCTCCTTAGAGATTTAGATACCTGAAGATCATGAACAAAAATGATGATGACAATTTCGATAGAGTTGGAGAATCAAATCCCCCGCACTCAATTTCGTGCCAGAACGCAAACTTCACAATATCATAGCATGCATACATCACTTCGAAGTCCAAAATACGTTAATCAGAAGGGAATTAATGGTGGAAGAAATATGAGACGCGCATCTAAGGTCAATAGGGCAGACCCAGCTGATGAAGCTTAATAGCAGCAGCAAAGAGATAGTGGTAGCATTCAGCCTGGCAAAGCATTAACGATTAGAGAATAGGAAGAAATGTTCAAACTTCAAAGTACAAATTGAGAGTATTCAGTGACGTTAAATGCACGTTATTCCTGCAGTAGCCCTAATTGAAAATGCAGAACTAGAATTTATCAGAGAATGGGAAGAAATGTTGTTCAAAGGAAAAAGTACAACAAATTACAAGTGCCAAATGCAGTTGAGTACAAGCCAGAAGTGAAAATTACTACCACACAGTCCTAATGGAAAATGCAGAACCAAAATAGCATTGAAGTCGAAATATTGTGGTTCTATACAACTTAGAATCAAAAACTGGAACATTGGTGAAAACAAGTGAAAGCCAGTTTGCACCTTGGCTAGATGGCCTGTTAATGATTCATCAAGTATGTCCGTCTAATCAAAGAAGAATACTAAATGAAGAAATAAGTATAGTTTGTTATATAAACCTGGGTTTTGGCACTAATCCAGGTGTCTCCCCATATGAACACACCATGCCTGCGAACGAGTACTGCAGTTGACTTTGGATAACCTCTGATCTACAGGACCAGAACGTTAAACTCTGTTAAGATTCTGCAATTGCAACCTATGCAAATAAAACTTCTATTGTACTATAAATCTGCCACCGTTCTCTAGATAATCTAAAATATTTGCTGAACTAGAAATTTGCTAGCAGAGGATACCGCTTTAGTAAGTGACTCCACAAGCTTCCTCTCACTGGGAGCATTCTCAATTATTGGCACAACAAGCTCGTCATGGTAACCATGCCCTTGAATACCCTTTATCATCTCCATGTTTCTGATCTGTATCCCAACAATTCCTGATGTACAATCAACAGAACCAAATTTAAGATAATAAGAAGGCAAGGTCGATGCAGTTGTCTTTCAATTGGAAATGTTTTGGGAGAAAGAAAATTACGTGGAACTCGTTCGACAAAGAATTAATCATTGTCACAAGGCAAGCATCCAATCCATGACTGTGAATCACAGCTCCTGCATTACACATTTCATAAACCTATAGAACACAAGAAGTCAGGGTAACATACATGCAAAAATGGCGAGTCAGGAAGATGTCGAGGATAATTAAAATGTATCGGGATAACAACAAATGAGCAAGCTTAGAACTGATGTACCTTGAGAAATAGAGGAGCACAGTCAGTACATTTTGGAGGGTTGTTAGGATATGACTTGGTAGGAGGTGGAGAAAAAATAGATCCACTAGAAGAAAGAACATACATGTCCTCTGGCGACATCCTATCCTTCTGTACACCTACGATACATTATATCGTATTAGCAGAAAACAGGAGGGAGAAGGCAGCAGTCAGAGACAGAAGAAGGGAGAGAAAACCTGAAGGAGACATGACTATGAATTGATTCTGTTTGGAGACATTATGCTCATGGACTTTCACGGTTACACTACCTCCAGTACCTGAAAGCCATCCAAGTTTATAAAATTGCATAGATAGTTCTGACACTAAAGCCTTTGTTTGCTTCAAAGAGTTGCTTTGAACTCTTGGCCAATATGCAGCTTCAAACGCGTCTGCTGGTATTTCAAACACTTCCGCCTGTGGAGAACTCATGCTGGCTTCTCTGCAATGGACATTGATGTTGATTCAGCTTCTCAAGTTTCAATCAAAATGCTACTATATCCACAAGAAGCATATTCAATGCAGTTTTATGTACTAGACTAACCATGGTTCAAAGTCGCGGTCGCGGTTGCGGTCGCAGCTTGGACCGTTCCACATCGGTCTCGGCATATCGGTCGCGGTCTCGGCGAGACGCGAATTTTTGAAATATTTAACATTCTAAAAATTGTAAAAAATATGATAAACAAAAATAATTAAAAAATTTGTAAAAATAATAAAAATTCGAGTTGATTCGGGATGACTCGGAGTGACTTGGTAAGACTCGGCCGTTTCAACCCTTCACGGTGACGTCTCGGCGAGTCACGTATCTTGGTATCATTTCGTCGCGGTCTCGTCTCGAACTAGGCCGAGACGGTGACGACTCGGTCTATGTCTCGACCGAGTCGCCGAACCATGAGACTAACTGCATATTTCATGCCTATTTGGCTATGAAATCATTTTCACATTTGCAAGAACCTGAAACAAAACTTCTGTTTCTTTTTTTCTTTTTTCCATCTATAACAAGTTTGCAAGGGCCGGTGCAATAGCAATCCAGAAAGTTTATATGATTAGGAATGTTAAAACAACCTAAAATAAGCAATTTTGGTCACATTCTCATTGACCTCGAGGGCCAATAAAACCAGATAGATTTTCCTACATGGACAGCCATATATAATTTGGCTAATTCAAACGTCACAACCATATACTCGTTACAGAAAACAAAGATAGTTACATAAATTTATCCCACAATAAGTCACTAAATCGCTCCAAGCTTTTCAAAGAAAACTCTATAACATCATCCACTAATTAACTTTTTGTAGAACATTAGCCTGATCTAGCCAAAAGATTTGAACTTGCAATAAGTTGTCATAAAAAATTTAAAAAAAAGGGACACCTCTGTGAAGAATGAAGATAGCAGGATTTGAGGAGGTAATAGATAGTAAAATGTGATATGCGTAGAGAATATATGAAGGTTTAAACACGTATTGCGCAAGACTGAAAAAATATGTTGAGGGAAACCAGAAGATGGGAAAGCTGTGAAGTCTAGATAACCAAGCCAGAATTTTTTTTTGCACATCAAGGATGGCCATTATTGTTCCAAGAAATGTCTAAATGCAATGACCAAATAGCTAATCAAGATACTATAAAGCTCCAATTCCATGCAATATTCAATGTTCCTTGAAGATTAGATTTTGACTTGACGTTACAAACAATTTATTCTAATCTTTGAGCTTTTTTATGCGAATTTAAAAAGACAAGATTACACTTTTCTTTCTTTCTTCTTCCTTTTTTTTTTTTTTTTTTTTTGGGGTGTTGGGGGGGGGGGGGAACGGTTTGAATTTGCAATGGCTATCTCGTTGTGTATGCATGCACCAGATTCATAAACTTGTCTAACCCATAATTCACTCCTACCAATTAACCAGGCATGCAAATAGACAAATGGTCATTCATTCAGTCGTCAAATTCACATGTAAAAAGTTAGCATTTTTCTTCGAGTATGTGGGAAATGTTAAAATTAATAAACATGCTTATGTTCTCCATATCAATGGTTAGCTTCACCTAGCAGGAATTTTTACTACTTACATCATAATATAGACCAAGTGCCGTGTACCTGTGGTAGCCCTCTGAAACAAAGTAGAATGTTGCAAAAAGATAGTGCCCAATGGAGTCATTTGGCCATACCTTCACAGAGATAACCCAGATGGTTGTGATTCATGTCCTTTTTGCCTTGTTCTCCCTTGCGTTGTCAAGCTTCAGCAGGTAATTGATTTTCTTATTGTACCTTCAGATATTCTGCTTGTAAGGTGCTCTAAGACATTTGAGTTATTAAAAGAAACTGATCCATTACAAGGGCCAACTGTAGCTTTCCCAGACAGTCGTTTCACTTATGATATGAATATACAGATTGGTTTAGGATAGAGTGTTCATCAATTAATAACAAAAGTAGTGGTAGCTTCAGGATTTATCAAGTGAATTGAATAATAGAAAAACCTCCCATCGTACCCATGTTTTTTTTCCCAGACGTTTGCTTAATATATATATATAGACTATTATATATAATATAATAGAAGGTCCTACTTTTCAGTTACTCTGTCAGGTAGAAGTTTAAAGCTTCACATTTTATTAGCCTCTAATTCTTGTTTACACATTTTTTCATAACTTGACTGCATCTAGACTATAGTGCCAAAAATTCGCACGTGCTCCTCAAAGTTTCCAGTGTATGCTTTACTGGCTCCTGGTCAAAAATTCCAAGGATCTTGAATGCTACTTGTATGCTGAAATAAACTTTAGCAAGTCGTTATCTTTTCTTCTTTTCTCAATTTTGTTGTTTTTTTGGGTTTCTTCTTCCTTATGGGGTGCTCAATGGGATCGGGCACTGTTTTGGTTTAACGGATGGAACTTCACTCTGTTGTTTTGGAAAAGAAAAGAGAAAGCTACTCTGTGGTTGATGTTTTAAAATAATATATGGAAATCAGAATTTTACTTGGAAGCTATGTTATCTGTTAAGTTTTGGTCTTTATTGGTCTTAGAATAAATTAGTTGTACTTAAATGTTCTTGATATTTTGAAATAGGACTTGCAGTAATGTCCCTGCAATGAATTGGCTCTTTGCACCATAATGGATGAAGAATCTACACTTGGCTCTAAACACTTCTAAGAGTTGAGACAGCTTGTCATTGCCCTCTTATTCTTTTAATGTTTTTCTTTTGAGCAGAATGCTGGACATACTTGAAAAGTTCCTTATACGCAAAGGCTGTTGCTTTTCAAGACTTGATGGATCTACTCCGACTGGAGTACGCCAGTCTCTTGTTGATGACTTCAACTCAAGTCCAAGCAAACAGGTTAGTTTTGACATTTGGAGTCAGTTTTGATACTGTGAGACTCAATTTTGTAATTTGACATCTTAATTGCAGGTCTTCCTCATATCAACTCGAGCTGGTGGGCTTGGACTCAATCTTGTTAGTGCAAATCGTGTAGTGATCTTTGACCCAAATCGGAATCCTGCCCAGGATTTGCAGGCACAAGACAGGTCATTCCGTTATGGGCAGAAGCGGCATGCCGTTGTTTTCCGTCTTCTTGCAGCCGGTTCTCTAGAGGAACTAGTTTACACCAGGCAGGTTTACAAGCAACAATTAGCAAATATTGCTGTTTCCGGGAAAATGGCGAAACGTTATTTTGATGGCGTGCAGGTACTGTTGCTGTTTTTCTGATTCTGTGCACAGTTGTCTTCTTATATCATAGTTGTGATCGTTAAGACTTGGGGGTCCTTGATCCCTCTTTTCAGGATTGCAGAGAATTTCAAGGAGAGCTGTTTGGCGTCTGCAATTTGTTCCGCGACCTGTCCGATAAGCTTTTCACCTGTGAAATAATTGGAATTGCATGAAAAGCAAGCAATAGAGCATGGAGATTGTGAGAGTTCAAAGCAGATTTTTAGTGAACTTCAGAAGTGTTTTCTTCCACAGAAGGAATTAACAAATACGTCTGTGGAAGCATCTCAGAACAGCAAACCTAAAGATGCAAGTAAAGAAACAGTCGAACCAGTACTTGAAGACTTGGGTGAGTGTATTATTGTCGACTTGGCTTTGAAAAGTTTCTCCTCCAGTTTTTTCATTAGCAAAAATGCTATAGAAAATGCTGCCTCATCCAAGATGAGGAAAAAGAGCCTGTATAGCCTCCTTGCTCAGTTCATGGGTATGGAGGAAGTAGAATTCAGCAAGTGGTTGCTTTCAGCGAATCCAGAAGAACGGGAGAAAGTGCTCCGGGACTATAAGAGGATAAAGGACAAGATTCCAAATGGATTATATCTCTCCTCATCAGGAAGGCAGAGTTTTTGTAATGTAAATTGTCCATAGATCAATAAATCTTTCCCAAAATATGGAAGTCGGTTGCTGTAATTTCTTCATTTGGGACTTTAGCCGTGAGTCGCTGTATGCATTTGTTTACTGACGTCTGGGTTAATTCTCTTGATCCGTTAATCTTCTTGGTAGTTTTTTCAGAGCATACTAATTGATGCACTTGGAAGACAAGGTTGAAACTCTCTCTCTCTCTTACAAAAACATATACATATACCTTCTAGTGCGAAATTCAGTGATATCTTCTTCCAAAAAAAATTAAGGAAACTGAAGTTTCTGGTGTTCAGTTTATATAGCACCGTAAGTGTTAAATTTTCAATCCTATCATTACAATTCTATGATTTTATGACACAAAATTGCAAACTCCGGTCTAATGCTGGTAGGATTGCTAATGTAGAATGTTATTTGGAGCATTGCACTCTCGCGATTTATGTCTATTGGACCATATATGTTTTGATACTTGGGAGTCCTGGATTAGACCTAATTCTATATCTGTGGAGCTTATCTTGGGCTCCTCCTGTTGTGTTGTGGATGGAAATTATACAGCCAAATGCTTTCGTGATGCTTCCATGGGAATTTATATTCTTGCCCCTTTTGATTCTGTTATCAAGCTGATTTATTTCCATCAATTCTTTCAGAAGATAATGGTAATTTCTTTCACCGGAGACTAGGGATCAATGGAAGATACATGCTGCTACATTGCTTTGTTCAAGAAAGAAACAAAGCTTTTCTTTTTTTCTTACTAGATTACAAGTGTAGTAGTAACTTTACCCAAATACATGAATGTTGCCACGAAAACAAAAAGTTGGTTTGGTCCTACCTCAACAAACGTCTATAGATTCAATTATTTCAATGGTACCCACAAACCGTGTGGTCCAACTTGGAAGTCTTTGCTTGGAGCAGTACTTTTCTAGTTTTCCAACTTGGAAGGAAATTTCGTTTTGGAAAAACATGAAATGAAAGATAAGTAATGGATTCCGTGCTTTGTGACGCTAGCTTTTGAATGTTGCCCATCTCTGGCTGCAAAAAATATATAGTTCAACTATTCAACTTCAACCAAAGCACTTCACCTTCATCTGTTAAAGAGTTTCACTGAATATGGCTGAAGCTGCACTCAGTTGTGTTAGTGTGATCTTGAATAAGATACTTCCACTTGCTGCCGACGAGGTCAGCCGGGTATGGGGTGTAAAGAAAGACCTTGAGAAGCTTGCCAAGAACGTAGAGATGATGGAAGCTTTGATTTTTGATGCTAAATGCAAGCAACCAACAAGCAAAGCCGTGCAGCTCTGGCTCAAAAGGCTCCAGTCCATAGCACGTCATGCTGAGATCGTGTTGGATGACTTCGGATATGAAGTTCTGCGGCAGAAGGTCGAGAATCGGAAGCGCGACAAGGTACGCAACTTCTTTTCTTCCTCAAATCCTATTTCCTTTCGTTTAGAGATGGCTAACAACATCAAGAATGTTAGCGCATCTCTAGAGGAAGCTTACAGAGAAGCAAATCAAATAGGGCTTCATCCAGCTCAACTACCCATGACATCTGCTGATCACAAAGAGGATCGGTTGACTGTTCCTTTTCTGGACGAGTCAGAAATGGTGGGAAGGGAAGTTGAGGTATCTCAAGTTGTGAGCATGTTAATTAGCTCAGATTATAAGAAGGATTTACCTGTCATCTCAATAGTTGGGATGGGTGGCCAGGGTAAAACAACCCTTGCACAGCTGGTGCTAAAAAATGAGAGTGTAACGAAGCATTTTGATAAAAAAATATGGGTTTGCGTGTCTGATGATTTCAAAGTGGAGAGGCTGTTGAACGAGATGCTTCAATCCCTCGGGGAAAAGAATGCTGAGACGACAAACAAGGAAGCATTGGTGAGGAAGCTTCAAGAAAATCTGAAAGGTAAAAGTTGCTTGCTTGTGCTTGATGATATTTGGAATGACGATCGAGAGAAATGGGATCACATGAGGATATGTCTGTTGGCAATAGGGGGTGCTCCAGGAAGCAAAATATTGGCTACCACACGTAGTGATGAGGTAGCCTCAGCAATGCAAACATCTGGTGTGCATCATCTAGACATCCTCTCAGATGATCATAGCTGGATGTTGTTTGAAAAACTAGCTTTTGCAGATGGTGGTGCAAGAAGGACTCAAGATCTGGTGGACATTGGCAGAAGGATACTGAAAAAGTGCGGCAGCGTGCCATTAGCGATCAAAGCGATTGGAGGTTTGTTGTATTCCAAAAAGAATGCCTCGGAATGGTTGACGATTGAGAAGACCAATATTGCAAATGGAGTCATTTCTGTCCTGAAGCTGAGTTACGAGAACTTACCTTCATGGTCAGTGAAACAATGCTTTGCAAGTTGTTCCATTTTTCCGAAGGACGCTCGCATGGAAAAACACAGCTTGATACAGATTTGGATGGCCCAGGGATTTATTAATGATGCCAAGGGAGGAGGTCATTTGCAAATGGAGGATATAGGCAGTGACTATTTCAACGTATTGCTTCGGAGTTCTTTGTTGCAAGCTGCTCCTGAGTACGGAATCGAGTTCTGCCGGATGCACGACCTTGTGCATGATCTTTCACTGCAAGTGTCAAATAATTGTTTCTTAAATACAGAGGATGGCATGGTGGTCAATCATGATGATGAAGTTATGCATTTGACCATCATTCGGAGTCGAGGGAAGGTGTTAAAGAAGATCAAAGGGATTCCTCCAAATTTGCAAACGCTTTATTATCTTGGGGACGGTGGTATTATGCTCAAAGATATTTTGGAAAGGTCTAGATACCTTTCTGTATTAAAAGTAGACTGCTACGATGTTACTCATCTCCCGAATGCAGTGGGTGATATGAAACATTTAAGACATCTTGATATCAGTGAAACTGTAATCACCGCTCTGCCAGATTCGATCACAAAGCTCTACAATTTGATGACCTTGAAAATACGTTACTTGGAAGAGATACCTAAGAAGTTTAGCAATTTAATTAACTTGAGGCATATCGAGTTTTCCAAGGTTCTTCGGGGTCGGTCCCAATGTTTGTTCCCTGGGATTGGGCAGTTGGCTAATCTTCGGACGTTGCCCCACTTCGTGGTAAGCCAAGCCAAGGGATGTCAACTTGAGGAGTTGGAACACTTGCGCAACCTCGGAGGCGAGTTAAGAATATTTGGACTTGAGAATGTGAGCAATTTTGAATCCGCAGCAAAAGCAAATTTGTCCGAAAAATCAAGCATTCAAAGTTTAGAATTTTCATGTAATGGCACGAAAGAAGATTGCGACGACAACAATATCAACGGTGTCATGAAAGGTCTCCAACCTCACCCAGACTTGAAAAGTTTAGCCATTAATGGTTTCGAAGGTTCAAGGTTTCCGTCGTGGATGGTGGCAAAGGATCACTTGACGGTACTTCGGAATTTGGTGCACCTCACGTTGAGAGGATTGGGTAAGTGTGAACAAGTACCACCACTAGGGGACTTGCCTTGTCTCGAGTCCTTAAAGATGGTCTTCTTACACAATGTGAAGCGCATTGGGGCTGAATTCTATGGTCTCGATATAAATGCAAGGAGCAGCACTTGTAGTAGAGAGGTGAAAGCAGTCCCTCTGTTTCCGAAACTATCGCGTTTTGTGCTGTGGGGCATGGGAAGTCTAGAGGAGTGGTCAGATGCAATGGTTCCCTCGGATTCTTCTTCATCAATTAAGTTATTCCCTAATCTCCGGGACTTGACAATTTCCGATCTCCCCAAGTTGGCTGTTTTACCGGATATGGAGAACTTAACATCTCTTGCGAAGTTAGAGATACGGGAATGCGGAAGTTTGGCTTGCCTAAGGAATTTGAACAGCCTTACATCTCTTGAATCCTTGTACTTAAGTGACTGCCCTGCTTTATTAGATGCTTCTCTGGATATGAAAAACCCCCAATCCCTACGTACTCTACGCATCTCAGGATGTGATAAGTTGAGGGTCGTTTCTGATGACCCTGGTTCTTGGCCAAGTATGGTTCTCCACCATCTGGCCAACCTCAGATGGTTGGGACTCGGTGGCTTCTCTGACGACCTTGATCATTTCCCGTGGCCACACTCCATCACCAATCTCGTCTCTCTGGAGAGTCTTGAATTGCGTGGATGGCCAAAAATTACGTCTCTCCCAGACCAAATTCAGCATCTCTCTACCTTGAGAAGGCTAGAGATAAGGGAGTTTGAGGGGTTGGAAGTTCTTCCAGAGTGGATGGGTAGGCTTCGGAATCTTCGAGAATTGGTGATTCGTGATTGCTCTAACCTCAGACAATTGCCGAAGCAATACGACACCTCACCAATTTAAATCATCTACTTATCGACATCTGTCCTCTTTTAGCAGAGAGATGCACCAAAGGAAGTGGCGCAGAGTGGCCCAAGATTGCACATATTTGCCTTTGTATCGGTAGGAGACTATGAAAGTTTACTCTCTCTCTCCCTCTTTTTTTTTTTTTTTTTTTTTGGAGTGGTGAACACTGCTATCGACTGGCCGAAATATAGACATGCGCATGTATTTTAAAAGAAAAATTACAAATGACTAGGAACTGAATGAAAATTTTGTTTTCAAAGTGTCCAACTATAGGTATTTCCCTTGAGCCAAAAGTAGCATTGCAAGCGTTGTCAGTCATTCTGGATTCCAGAAATTTTTTATAGGCTGCGTTTGGATTGATGAATTTGGATCTGAAGAAGGTTTTGATAAGGATGGAAGATTTAAAATCCTTTGTAATCCAATCTATCTTGTTTGGAAAAGAAAACGATTTGACTAGAGTATTTCAAATTCATTTTTGAAATTCGCTGTTTCGATTAATTAATCTCTACCAGAAATTTCAAATCCTTCTCTATTAAAGAAAGACAATAATGTTATATTTGATAAATTTATAGAAATATTTGTTATAGTGGCTCATATTTTGCATATTTAGGATGTCTAATCAAACAATGTATTTATAGCAAAAATGTTTTGAAATTTCTCTGATTAATAACACAAGAAATTTTTCGCTGCTAAATTCTACAATTTGTCACTGCTACAGTTGAGGTCTAAACTTCGAACTAAGTATCCTTTCAAATGAAAATCTCATATTTCTAACATCACACCTGAATCCCATAAGCTCATGTACATGGATGGCCTTTGGCAGAGAATACTTTGCAGTGAAGTTGGGGAAAAAAAAAAAAAAAAGAGAACTACCGAGAGCAATTCAATGAGTTTTCAGAAGCCATCATCTTCACTGCAAAATGCGAAACATGCAGCCCACCTACACTCTGCCATAAGTTTGGACAGGAATCAAGAAAAGAACCAATTCATTCTTTTTCTTATTTTGTTTCTATTTTGAAATTATAGGCAGCCAAACAATTGTATTGAAAATATAACTATTGCACACTTCGTTTTGGCCAATAAGAAACAGCAAAAATCCTGTATCAGCACCAAAAGAGAAAAAAAAAAAAAAACAATTTCCATCAAAAACTGCAGAGGGCTGCACATGCACCCTAAGCATAGTTAGTGAACAATGTACTGAAAGGAAAATCGAGCGAGGAAAAGAAAGGAACAAGTCCATAGTCTGCAAATGACTGCTTTTAACCTGTCCTAATCATTTGAGAAGAATCTTAGACATTAGAAATAAGAAAAGCTCTAAGTTTTCCCGCTTTAGCAAGTCACTTGCCTTATAGTCGAGGAAAGCAAGAGATTTGATGTTTTGAAAAACACATGACATTGCTAGAAGTTCTTACTGGCATTCAAATTCCCAGCAAGAAAGAATTATAGTTTAACCTAGATTCAGAACTAACCTATCAAGAACTTCAGACTCAAATTCTGAAGTTTAGGCATAAAATGGGATCAGTTTGCAAGAAATAGATAGACTCCAAGATTACCAATATCAATAATTTGTTTTTCATTTTGTAACAAAACATACTCATTCATCCCATGTAATTCATCTTCAGCCCGCAAAGATTGAATCTTGAGCTGCATTTGACGTATAATCAGTAACTGAATTTTGATATTTTAAGCAGCATAAAATCAACTAAAATGTTAGGATTTTACCTCCCCTGTCACACGAAAATAATTTCCCCTCCTAAGTTTGATAAGAAAACGAATCACATTATACCATATCAATTTTGACTGCTGCTGTCCAGTCCAGTTGCAAAATCACCGAAGAAGTTTAGCTAAAAATTAAGGCATAAAGCTAATTTCAGCCAAAAAAAAAAAAGAAAAAGAAAAGGAAGAAGAATGAGAAAACAAATACAAAAGTAAAAGTTAAATCAAGCACGCATAAATGATTCAAAACAACAAATCATAAAATCTCGAAGAGAAAGCACAAAATTTGGAGATAAAAAAAAAAAAAAAAGACAAAGAAACCCTAATCACCAAAAATCTCACTTGTAGCTCAAAAATTACAATCAAGAAGAAGCACTTCAAATACGACGCCGTCATGAACAAACAAACATCAAGAGCCTTATTCACAGAAATTGGTTGATTAGAGACACCCTAATCACCAAATACGGAGAAGAAAAAAGACACCATGAGAATAATGAGGAATTACCATTCTCTAAGCTGAGACGACTGAAGAGTAGTAGTAAATTTCATAGAGTGCATGATATAGAAATATGAGTGTAGAGACAGTTGGCGCTCGACTTCTCTTCTTCACAGTTCACGGAGGAGTGAGAGGGTGACTCAGTCGTGATCGAGGAGGAGTGAATTGCTTTGGGGACAGAGTTTGCGATAGGAATGATAGTGGATTTCAAAGGACGCCATTAGTGGACGGAATTGAATTTCCTTGATTAGACTTAGGCGCCTGTACTCAAATACGTCCAAAATGTGGGTGAATTTTAAATCGTTCCCTTAAAAAAAAACTATGGCTGTCTTTAAATTTTAAAACATTATTCAACTTTGCTTGTTTTCTCTGATTATGGTTTGCGAGACACGGATTGGTCTTATGGATGTCGATCCTACGGATGATATAAAAATTGTTGTCTTCCATGGTATGAACATCAGCCTATTTTCCAAAAAAAACAAAAACAAAGGCGGCAAAACTCATAATTTTGCTTGAGGCATTTTTCTCATATCATTAGCTACTTCCTAATCATCATCCTGAGTCTTGAAACTGGCTTAGCGCTAGGCGTAATAGTTGGTTCCCATGGATTTTTCTCAAGATTATAGGTGCGCTCCACAATCGAACTAGAAAAAGCCTGCATGCAAGAATCAAATGACATCATCATTTAGCATATAGCAGATGCATGAAAAACTATCACCCGAAGGATACCTGCCTTACTACTACTGGTACTTGGTTCTGTTGTCTCAACAAAACCCTATAGGGGAAACAAAAGAAGCACA
Organism: Coffea eugenioides; assembly: GCF_003713205.1. Lineage (NCBI taxonomy): Eukaryota > Viridiplantae > Streptophyta > Magnoliopsida > Gentianales > Rubiaceae > Coffea > Coffea eugenioides. The sequence continues at coordinate 44,157,235 of NC_040039.1, forward strand.
TATTAACTACAAGAAACACACAAAACAAAGAATCAAGAAGGCAAATTCTCTCCTTGGCAAGTCAACAGCAAATAATGCTGTGCAGTCACTTTTACTTGGCTTTCCTGTTTTGCATGTCTACTCCTCTACCCCTTCTTATGCGAAGGGAAGAAAAGAGCATTAACTTGATAAGATGCACCACCAAAGAATTTCATCAAATGGTGACAAGGAACAATTAATAATGGTACCACTTTATTTGTTACAGCTGGACCTGGATAACATCCTTCATTTCAGGAAGCTCCAAATTAAGCCTTCTCAGTTGGTTTACTGGAAGCTTGAGGTCCACCATGTGATGGATCATCTGAAAGAAGAAAATGGCTAGAGGAACTTAGCAAAAAAGATGAATTGAAAATACTGTTATCAGGAGTATAAGCCTACAAATAGCAGTTGGCAATTCAGAGGATCACAAGGATAACAAGCGGACAGCAAATACGCAGAATCTACCGCTTGTGAGCAGAAGAAGAATAATGCAAAGTGAATTAAGTTATTTACTAAAACCCAGACCCATTCTGAAGAGACAGACCTTTTTGATAATCTTAACACATATGCACAAAACTCACCTCGATGCACAGATATCACCTTTGAACCATACACCTGCATATCACAGTTGCAAATTGTCAAAAACAAAAACTCATACATCCCATTAAATTTTGTCCAGCAAGAATATCGCAACGACGAAAACCAAAAATGGATGTGTTTGTGTAGGTGCGCGCTTGAGGAAAAGAGAGAGAGAGAGGACATGGTTCCTTCCAACTAATGCTTTGGACGGTCTTCCTAAAATGATCTGTAAAGTGACTTCGCTACATGAAACTACTTAATCATGTACTTTCCTGGCAATTGGCAAGTAAATGAAACTTGGTGTAGTTTCCTCTGCCATTATATGTTCAATCCATAATATAAATGGAATTAAAGTGTAATCGCTTAACACCCTCCGTAGTGTGATCTAGATCATTCTCACCCTCTTTATCTTCATCATCCTTTTCAGCTTCTTCTTCTTCTTCTTTTTCAAGTTCAGCAATTCTGGAGAATATACGAGCATATTCATCATCTTGATTTTCACTTCTAGTAGTTTCGGCCTCAGATGAACTGGGAAAATCAGCATTTGATTCACCTGAAAATATTCAAGGATTAACAAAAATTTGTCGACGTTATAATGCCAGTTGCAATACAATTTTTGTTTACCAAAAGTTAACTAACTTAAAAGAAGGCAAAAACTTCTCATGAATGGGAAGCGCTTTTGGAAGAAAACTAATCATGAAGGTTAAGATAGCGAAAACATTCAGAAGGAGGAAAGGCAAATCCACACGGTTCTATAGCAGAATTTGCAATGAAAATGCTGCTAATCAGTATCTGCACCAAAGCTCCTAAAATAATTTGGACCTGGGTCCTCAGCCCATTAAACTGGTATGATGATGAAAAAATTATCCATCACTCTCTCCATGACATTTTATATGGTTTGATATGGCCAAAATCTCACAACTTTTTCTAAACAATGTCTGACTAAACAAAATATTGAAACATTGACCAGGTCACCCAGCAATTCGACTAGACAAAGGAAGTTAGTTTTTTGAACACAACATTAGTCTTTTGATATGAATAACTGGATTTTTTCTAGACCAGGTCACCCACATTGTGTTTGGATTGCTTTTTTCTAGTTTTTTTTAGAAAAATTACTGTAACGATTTGATATATGTGAAGTAAAGAGATGATAGGGAAATATGTTTACGAAAAACATAGCAATTACTGTAGCTTTTCTACGTAAAAGCTTTTCCTTTCTCAATGAAAAGATGATTATTCGCTATCATCCAGGAAGCTTGCTTATTCTTACACGGAGTCTCTAAATGTCTCGTGTCTATAATTTGTATGATGAAATAGATCAGCCATGGTCTACAAAAGTTGTTCTTCCTCAGCAACAAACATGTCTACAAATCATTTGAGATCTTCACAGATTTTATCCAAGCTTTGGCACTCTCATGTCTAGAACTTTTAAAACCTTTAATTAAAAAAGAAAAATCCAGACCGGACATCCTTTGAACATGTTTTCAACACTTAGAATCATGAGAGATACAAATTAAAATTTTTAAGAGCTATTGCATTTGAAAGAAACATTAAACTCACTACCAAGCTCAAAGCAGATTATAATCTTTATTGACAAGCTAAAAAGAAGAAGACCTGCCTGCCTGCTTTAGATGCCTCAGCTATACGAATTTCCTCCACATAGTCTTCAACCATTTCTACAGGATCATCCTGTCAAAATGACTTGAAAAATTAAGCCAAATAATGATCCATGTAGTCAACAACGGTGAATAGATATCCAAAGAAGTCCTAGGTCCTCATTTGCGAAGACATCTCATAATTATCCCCTATGGCCCATGAAGATAACATTTTAATGGCCTAACATACTACTTGACAAACCTCCCACCTGCAATAAGTGGGTCAGAAATGCAACAAAAAACTCTTAAGTCCACATAGGGTTCATAAGTAACTTGATTACATAAATTCCGCAGCCACAACCTATTATGACTTTTTGCCCATAAGCATACATCCCTGTCATCCCAAAATCATATATTACTTTGCAATACTTGGACAGCGTTACATCATATTGCAATGCTGCGAACATCGATAACTAAGATAATTCTCCAACACGCTGGACAGAGACATCAAAAACACCTAAAATGAAATGGAAGCATACTAGTATATTTCTTATGTCCCCTTTAAAAAGCCTAAATGATGCATTTATATCACCCTCCACTAGCCCCATAAATAGCTTACGTGACTCTCTCTAAGCCATTTCAAACAGCACAAACAAGTTATAATTAGCAAGGGCAACGAGATTTTTAGATCAACTTAAAACATATGCTATCACTTGCTAATGCTGGAGTAAAGGGACAAAAATAAATTTTTGAAACCAAGATTATTAAATTGTAGTATATTTAATCACATGTTAAGTGCCCATGCACCAATGCAGATAAACAGGCTTACCGCTGCCTCATTAGCTGTAGCATTAAAAAAAGAAACTTCAGTTTTAAGGTCCTTAATGTCAGCCTTGAGAGATTCAACTTGAGACTCTAGAATTTTTCCTCTCCTTTCAAAATTTCAATTGTTTGTTTGGATGTTCTTTCTGCGTAGTATCCATCTCCAAGGAGAACCTGACAAAAGTTATCGCATTGATTATTCACTTTTCTTTTGATAGGTAAATAACTAAGGACAAATATCCACTAGTAGGCTATCACTTCTCTAGATTCCTTAACCACAATGTGTACAGAAACAAACGAAGATCCGGTGCAAATAGGGCATCGTGGAAACGAACTCCTTTAAGTTATCAGTTCCTACAATCGCAAAAGCACACTATATTACACACCTCTTAAGCGGTAGTAATCAACAACTTAAAAATGACCATCACATTTTATAATTATCCTGAGGTAGCCACAAATTGACATTTCCTTTCCCTAATGTTTATAAACAGTACTAATTAACTCAACAATCTTTTAATCCCACAAAGCAACAACTAAGCACAATCGGGGAAAAAACCCATCGAATAACTGAAGTTAGGCATGTCAAAAGCTCACATAAATTCAAAACCATACATGAAAAACCTGAAATCCCTCCACGAAGCAAGATAAAATATATATGCAAGGCAATACCATATGAAAACTAAGAAAAAGGGAGAGAAAATACTTTTCTTCATATATTTGGACTACACAATATACATATATATATACACAAGTGTAACCTAATTTAGATCCTAAAATCATGCTAATATAAATCAATCTACTACCTAATTAATATATGATACTATAATCATATGATACCTAATCTTTACAATATCAAATCTTTTCATAATATCAGATTACATATCTTCAACACTCCCCCTCAAACTGGAGCATAAATATTGCTCATACCCAACTTGTTACAAAGGTAATCAACTCGAACCCCATGTAGAGCCTTCGTAAAGAGATCTTCCAATTGTTCTCCAGTCCTTACAAATCCTGTAGAAATCAAGCACTGCTGTACTTTCTCACGAACAAAATGACAATCTATTTCGATGTGTTTTGTTCGCTCATGAAATACGGGATTGGATGCAATATGAAGAGCTGCTTGGTTATCACACCACAATTTTGCAGGCATTGAGGTTTTGAGACCTACTTCAGTTAGAAGTTGATTTATCCACATGATTTCACATATCGATTGTGCCATAGCTCTATATTCTGACTCTGCACTCGATCGCGAGACAACATTATGCTTCTTACTCTTCCATAAGATTAGGTTTCCTCCAACAAAGATACAAAATCCAGTTGTGGATCTTCGATCTACCTTGGATCCTGCCCAATCAACATCTGAAAAACACTCAATCCTAATATGACCATGATTTTTATACAGAATACCACGTCCAGGAGCTCCTTTTAAATAACACAAAATTTGTTCTACAGCTGCCCAATGATTAACAGTAGGATTAGACATATATTGACTAACAATACTAACTGAATACGCGATATCTGGACGAGTCACTGTAAGATAATTCAACTTTCCAACCAATCTTCTATACCTCCCAGGATCTTCTAACAATTCACCTTCTTTTGTGAGCTGCAAGTTAGGAATCATTGGGGTACTAGCTGGTTTAGCCCCCAATTTTTTCGTTTCAGATAGTAAGTCAAGAACATATTTTCTTTGGGACAGGAATATCCCCTTCCTACTCTTTGCTACCTCAATACCCAAAAAATACTTTAACAGTTCCAAATCCTTTGTCTGAAATTGACTATGGAGAAAAGTTTTAAGAGATGAAATACCTGCAGCATCATTTCCAGTGATAACAATATCATCCACATATACTACCAATAAAATAATACCAACTTCAGACCGTTTGTAGAAAACAGAATGATCAGATTTGCTTTTCTGCATCCCAAACCTTTCAACTGCTAGACTAAATTTTCCAAACCAAGCACGAGGACTTTGTTTCAGTCCATACAAGGACTTCCGAAGATAACAAACCTTCCCAGACTTCCCCTGAGCAACAAACCCTGGTGGTTGTTCCATATAAATTTCCTCTTAGAGGTCTCCATGAAGAAAGGCATTCTTGATATCTAGTTGATGCAAAGACCAATTATGAGTGACTGCCATAGAAATGAATAACCTGATAGATGTTAACTTAGCAACAGGGAAAAAAGGGTCAGAATAATCCTCTCCATAGATTTGAGCATAGCTTTTGGCAACAAGGCGAGCTTTTAATCGAGCAACCGACCCATCAGGATTGAATTTAATTACAAAAATCCACTTACTCCCAATGGCCTTCTTCCCTGCAGGTAAATTTACTAAGTTCCAAGTATCATTACCATCTAGAGCATTCATCTCCTCTATCATAGCATTGCGCCATTCGGGATGGGATAGGGCTTCATGAACAGTTTTAGGAAGGGAGATAGAATCAATAGATGTAATAAAGGAACAAGAAGAGGTGGGTAAATGATTATAAGATACACACGAAGACACAGGATAAGTGCATTGACGCTTACCTTTACAAAGAGCAATAGGAAGATCATCACTTGAGACAGGATCTAGTAACGAAGGAACTGGTTCAGGGCATGTATCAGAAGACTTTTGTCGTCGAGAATATACCTGAGTAATTGAAGGTTTAGCAGGGGAAGAACTTGAAGATGTGACAGTATAGATTAACAAATCATCATCCTCCTCGACATGAATGAAATGAGGATAGGGTAAAAGGTGTATTTTCAAGAAAAGTAACATCCACTGACACAATGTACCGGTCGAGATTAGGACAATAACATTTATATCCTTTTTGGACACGGGAATAACCAAGAAAAATACATTTCAATGATTTGGGGTCTAATTTATTGACTTGGGGACGAGAGTCGCGGACAAAACATGTACACCCAAAGATTTTAGGTTCGATAGGAAACAAAGGTCTATTTGAAAAAAGAGTATTATAAGGAGTCCCATCATTCAGAACAGATGAAGGCAAACGATTAATTAGAAAGCAAGCTGTGGACACTGCATCAGCCCAAAAATGTTTAGGAACATGCATTTAAAATGATAAGGCTCTTGCAGTTTCGAGCAAATATCTATTCTTTCGTTCTGCGACCCCGTTTTGGGATGGTGTATTCACACAAGAGGTTTGATGAATAATGCCATTTTGCACCATATAAGATTGAAAGGTGCGAATAATTATTCTTTAGCATTGTCACTTCGCAATATTTGTACAGAACGCTTAAATTGAGTCTTAACCTCAGCACAAAAATGAGAAAACAACTCTGACCGATTTTTCATTAAATATAACCAAGTCATACGAGAATGGTCATCGACAAAAGTAACAATATACTTGAATCCAGTTTTAGAAATAACTGGACTAGATCCCCAGACATCTGAATGAACTAATGCAAAAGGAGCATCCGCTCGTTTATTGACTCTAGGATTCAGATTAACACGATGATGTTTGGCAAACTGACAAGACTCACAATCTAATAGAGACAAACTCTGAAATTGTGGACAAAGTATCTTTAACAACAGGAGAGAATGATGACCTAGCCTACAATGTGCTTCAAATGGAGTTACAATTCCAGAACAAGCTATGGACTTTGGTTTCTGTGTGTCAAGAATGTAAAGACCTCCAGATTCATGCCCTTTACCAATAATCTGCTTCGTCGTAAGATCCTGAAACAAGCAATAGTCAGAAAAGAATTGGACAGAACAATTGAGGGCACGGTAAGTTTACTCACAGAAATTAGATTAAAAGACAACTCAGGCAAATTTAAGACAGATAACAATGAGATTAATGGAGTGGGATTAACTGAGCCTGATCCAAGAAAACGAGATTTTGACCCATCAGTTAAGATAACTGTAGGTGCAGATGTGTGTGGTTGAAAGGTAGAAAATAGACTAGAATTACCCGTCATATAATCTGTGGCACCAGAATTAATTACCCATTTGGAGGACGAGGACACAAGGCATGTGTTTGGTTTACCTGACTCAGCGATGACAGTTACGGGAGTAGATGAAAACTTTAATGATTCTTGTATTGAGAAAATTTAGCAAATTCATCTGCAGAGATCGTAACAGACTTTTCATGGTTAATAGCATTACCGGTAGAAGCAATATGTGCGGATTGAGTTCTCTGATTCCTGTACTGCAATTTCTTACAATCACGCTTCATATGACCCGGCTTATGACAATAGTGACACACAACCACTTCTGCATTCTGTTCCCGAGTGTCAATTCCTTTACCACCACCTTTGTATTGCTGTTTTTCAAGACCAACAAGAGCACTGCTGGACTGAACAGACTGGGTATTCTCTGTGCGAAACACCCTACTAAACACATCTTGCAAGGATGAGATCTCAGGACTGGAAAGAATCTGCGATTTAGCATCTTCAAATTCAGGTGAAAGACCAGCCAAAAAACTCATAATTGCCATCTGTTCCCGTTGAGTTTGCTGAACTTTCACATCAGAACTAAACGGTAATAACAGATTAAACTCCTCATAAGTTTTCTTAAAATCCATAAAATAAGTCATGATGGACTTATCTTGTTTCTCTGCATGATAAAAGGCTTGACACACCTCATATATGCGAGAAATATTTCCTTTACCAAAATACAAAAATTCTAAATACTCCATTAACTCCTTAACAAATTTACAGTGATTAATTAAGATAATTACCTCACTGTCAATAGAATTCCGTATTTGTAGGAACAATCTAACATCTTCCCTTAGCCATGTCAATCTTGAACCATCTTTTGGAGGATCATCAGTCAGATGATTGTTTTTATCAATGTTTCGCAGATAAAGACGAACCGTTTTGCTCCAATCAAGATAGTTAGAATTGTTGAGTTTGTGGTCCGTGATCTTAGACATCACAGGAACCACATCAGACGTAACGACAAATTTCATTTCTGCCATGGGTTCAGAATTAACAGAAAAAAAAAAACAAAAAAGGACAGATCTGAACTCTTTAAAACAAGAGTGAAGAATAGAACACAGATGTGTCCTATACAGAACCAGATGAACCGAATGATGACTAATGAATTTTCTGGCAGCGGACAGAGACCTTAACCTTGATGGTAGGGCTTTAATACCATGAAAACTAAGAAAAAGGGAGAGAAAATACTTTTCTTCATATATTTGGACTACACAATATACATATATATATACACAAGTGTAACCTAATTTAAATTCTAAAATCATGCTAATCTAAATCAATCTACTACCTAATTAATATATGATACTATAATCATATGATACCTAATCTTTACAATATCAAATCTTTCCATAATATCAGATCACATATCTTCAACACCATAAATTCATTTGTGTGAATCAACTGATCGGAAAAAAATGCTGCCTTTCCGGAGGGCACCTGAAAATATCGTCTAGAAACATATTAATTTCAAAAGAAAAATCATATAAATCCCTTAAAAATACTTTTTTTTAATTTTTTTTATTGGAGGGGTTTAAGGCATTATCATAATTTGGTGTTGGAGTTCTTTGGGGAGTGTTTGGACGAGATTAATGAGGTTGGCATTGTCGGAAACAAAGCTTTTCAGCTGGTCAAGTTGTTTGTGGTGCTTGGCGATCGTGTCCTACACACGCTCCGATGCTTTCTAGGTTTCCTCCGGCGGGAACAACGATGACAGTGACATCACCTTTCCTTTCCTCGGTTCTGAATCTTCCATTCTATGATTCTCAGTCAGTATCAACGAATGCTCCCCAAATGACACATTTTTGAAGCTATCTGTAATTTTATCGGATTTTGCTCAGTTCAGAGAGAGTTCTCTTCTAGAGTAGAGTAAATGATGATGTAAAATTAAGCTGAAGAAAAGAGAGAAAATTAGCAGTTAAATAGGGAGCTCGTCTGTCCACTCTCGGACAGTCCGGAAAGCCGAGTCCAACCCCGCCCGACCCACCGAAAATGTTCCAGGTCGAACCAAGGTATTAGCATCTTAATTATGTTTTTCCTTTTTTTTAAGGAAAAAAATTGGGTCAATAATTGAATTTCATCTCATAAATCATAAAATGAAAATGTATTGAACTAAAGGAATCAGTCTAGTGCTAGGAGTAAAAAATGCAAATAAGTCGAATCAATCACGAGCAATACCATGTTCGTTCTCTAACTTGACTTGATACAGTAGTGTTCAAGATCGAGTTTGACTCGATTAAGCATGAATTTCTGTGATCAAGTCCGATTTACTAAACTTTTTGAGATGCACGAGATTGACTCGTTTAGGATCGAACAAATTCAAGCTTATATATGTAGTTTACACCATACACTCCTCGAACTCTTGAGCTTAACATATCAACACTAGATGGTCAATTCGGTTGACTAATCAAGCAACTCGAAATCGACTTGAATTCGGTTTACATCGAGTCGAGTTGATCATTTGACTGAATTGCTCCTAAGCTCCTAGATTTTTTTGTAGACCTAATTAGAAGAAGATTTTTCGAGTATTTTCTGTTGTTAAATTAAGGATTCAAATCCCATGGCACTCAATTCGTTTGTAGACCTAATTAGAAGAAGATTCTTAGAGTCTTTTCTGTTGTCAAATTAAGGATTCAAATCTCATGGCATAATTTATTTGGGGGTAGCATGGTAAAAAAAATGAAAATGTATTATAGTGCAAAAATAAAAATCGCCTGAGATGAATATAGTTGATGGTTTCCTGCTTTCACATGTTTACTGTCAAGAGTCAAAAGGCACTAATATCGGTTTCTCTCAAGTTTCGGATAGGGCCAACGCGGACCAGTCCCTCGCCCGACTCTCAGAAAAGGTAGAATTCTCAATTCCTCTCAATAAAATCAATTATATTAGTTTACCACTCATTTTCTTTTATAATTCTTTTTCTGAATGAGTAAATTTTCTCCACACGAATTTTGGATTCACTTGTAAATCCATTTATTGGGATAAACACTAATTTTGAATAACGAGTTTAAAATTGCATCATCCTATATTCAAACAATTTGCAAGTGGCCATGTATTTTTTATTCCCAATCCAAACCCTCTAGCCACTAATACATTTTTAAAATGGTAAAATAAATCTCATTTATAAAAAGAGAGATACTAGCAAAAACTTATGATCTTGTGCAAGCAGGGGAATGATTGTCACAGTTTACCATTTTGGATTGGATTTTTTGGAACTTTTTATATGAAAATATGCAACAATTCAAGAGAACAAGTAAGAAAATATTCTATAAAATTCAAGAACTTTTACCACAATCCAAATTGAACTAATTCTTTTCACTACAACTTTTTATAATAATAAAACTACCTCAATTCTCAAATCACAATCATTTGACAAAGGTGAGATTACTATATTATTGAAAAATTTCTATACCATCGAAATTTGAGTTTTGGCATTCAGTAGCCATGGGCATATGCATAGACCTATGCTTTTAGGAACATTTTTAGAGGATTCACAAACATATATAGTAAGAGTCCATTTAGATTGTTATTTTCTATATTTTTTGTAAAAAAATATATTATAGTGAGAATATATATAAGATTAAAAGGTAATTAAAAAATATATTTATGAAAAACATAAATATTTTTGAGAGAAAAATGGCAATCCAAACAAAGTAATTTCTGTCGAAGGAAATTCAGTTTTATAGTGCATTCTATGTTTATAGTATGGTTTCCCAAAAAATACTGCCAATATTTTTTATCTGTTTCCTTCAAGCTACATTTTTAACTCCTTTTGGAAGTCGCTGGAAAATTAACTAGACTTTCTATTTCATCCTTTTGACTCAAAAAATACACGCACTACGCCTACTTCTCCTTTCATCACACATTGAAAGTTTCTATGCTGCAATCTACTAAGCATGATTATGCCGTTTAACTAGTTCATTAATAAAGTATTCCAATAACTGTCTCCGACTAAATTATTGTTAAACAAATAGTAATATCAGGAGCATGTCTTTTCTGGCACTACAATTTACCAGTGAAGGGTCTTCTTGTTGTTAAAGCTTAAAACCCAGAGAAACAGCAAGAATCCTGCTCAATCATTTATAAAAAATGTTTTCCTTTCCAATTTACAAGTTTTGTTCTCTGAATTAGTTTGTTGAGCTCTCACTTTCTTTAGATTGATCGGTGCCTTAAGCCGATCAGTTGTTGGGGGGTCGTTAGTTAAGTGAAACAATCCATTGATTTCAGTATAAGCAACAACCCCTTTTTAATTTTAGTTGGAAAAATCTCCTTTTTAAGTGAAATGGGATCATTTCTTCGTTTGGGTTTGTGGAAAAAAGCTTCAAGGATAAGAATTTAAGTTGCTTTCGAGATGGGTTTGGTTGAAAGTTTAGATTTTTATCGGCTAAAGAGGGTGAATTTGAGGTTCTCGTCAAGAATCTGCTTTGGATTGTGGTTAGCTTTTGCTGTTTTTCATCCAGTTCTGGGGCTGCGGCCTTTAAGGGAGAGAAGTCAATCATGGGGTGATGAGGTTAGTATTGAATTTTTAAGGCTTTGTTTATCCAATTATGGTTACAAATTTTGTTCTTAGATTATCTAGTTATGGTGTTTTGACCAATTAAGCGTCTGTTTGGTTTTACTTTACAGATTGACCTTTTGCCTTTCTGTTCTATTTATGGTGGTAATGTTGAATGTTTAGTCAAAGGAAAAGCCATAAATTGTGTGACTTGCTGGGGAAATTAATTTTCTTGACTAGTTTGTGAATAAAAGAAGTAATTTTGGTTTTTTTTTGGGTGATAAAAATTTTGGGAGTTTTCTATTGCATTCTCACTTTGGCAGTTGTTCGTGAATTATCATTATTTTTGTTTCAGAAGCAGCTGGCCAGGATATTTTAGAATTTAGGTTTTGTAACCATTAATGTAGAAATTTTTGCGTGAACATTTTAGTAGCTTTCAGAGTGGATATAGGTGACGTGTTTACCTTTATGTACAATTAGCTACTCCATATGGGTCCTCGCTCATATGAGGGCAGCCTGAGAATTGGCTGGATCGAGAATCCGAGAGTATGTATGACAAAGGGTTTAGCTACTGAGACTTCATTTCAGCTCCTTATTGACATCTGTGTGGGTGAATAATTATAGTTTCATGTGTTGGAGGTATGAATTAGCACAAGGCACAGATGTCATCATAAATAACCACCTCTATAGTTGGAAAGTACGCACCTACGGAGATTTCCGACTGGTGATTTACTGTCTGTTTTCAGAAGGGCATGGAGTGTTAAATTGGAAGGTATGCTGAAGGGAGTGATACTGTGCTTGTCTTGCTTGAATACGAGTTAGTCTCTTATGAGAGGCTGAAAGCAAATAAAGCATCAGATTGACAGAAGAATTCATTCAAGGAGCTTCTCCATGATCACTCCTACTGAGAACTAGATGAATGAGAAAAGAACTAGTGGAAGAGTTAATTTTGTGTAAAGATTGGTTCACTTGCATGATAATCTTGGAGGTTGTGGATCAGATGTATTTCCTTTCATTGAATGAAGCATGTATGTATGTTCAGACAAACTGTTTTTTTTTGGATGGATTTCTTTCTTTAATTTGTCTTTTGATCTGATTCATATGGCCTAGTTGCTGGATGTTATTCGTTGAACCAACATGACAATTTATAGCGTGAAACTCAGGCATGGGTTCATCCTTGTGAAGTCACCGACTTAATCAGTCTGAAAGTTTCTGTCATTTCTTTTTCATTCCCCCCCAGAGGTCAATGGATTGTGAAAGGTTCCACCTCTGTTTACGTCAATATTGGACACAGACCAAATGTTAAGGAAGAATAAGTAGAGGTTTTGTATTGCCAAAACTATTATTGAAGGAGCACTTTTGGAAGTGATTCCTGGTGCAATAATTTGTTGCCAGGAAGCTGTTTGGGTTACTCTTGGTATTGGAGGCTGGATTTCTCTGATATATTCTGTGTGGATAAGTGGAATAGGATGTTGGGCAACGAGAAGAACTAGCTTCAGCTAAAGTTTTTTAAGCAAAATAAGAAGAATTAGGGCATTTTGTGGAGTTTGAGGTGGATCATCTCAGGTGTTTGAGGTGAGGTACAGAAGCTGAAAGTTCTTGAAATCTTTGAACTTTCTGGTTTATTTTACCTTTAAAAGAATTGCATTAAATATGGCGTAATCATTTCATGATTTCTGATAACAGAATTGTGATCCTTATAGGATAAAATGGGTATCTTTCTGACAAGAACCTCATTTAAGTTGGCATTTGAGGCAGACTAGTGCAACAGAATTTTAACTGCAATGAAGTATGTACCTGTTATTCAAATGACAAATTCTAGGTGTTCTTACTTAAAGAGATTGTGTATATCCTTCTCAACAATGAAAGGGAACATAGGTGTCTTGTTTCTTCAAAAGTCCTAAAACAAGGCCATATTCCCGTGCATTGAAATTATGTGAGTTTGTTGTTTGAACATTAGTAGTATATCTATACTTGATTGTACAAGCCAACTTAGAACTGAGGCTTGAGAATGTGTAAAAACTACTCTAAGGTTATATCCATCTGCTTTAAGTTAATGGTTATAGGTTCCTCCAGAAAGAAATTAGAGAAAGTTATGTTTCAGAAATATGCCTTTCCAGCTCGGATATGCTGTTCCAAGTTAACATACTAAACATAATAAAAACTGGATTTTCTGTAAGCAAGTTCACTAATTTGTATCTTCATCCTGTCATATATTTTTCCATCCGACTTTCTGCATTGATTTTTCTTGGAGTAATTCTCATTGTTGCTTTTAACAGTGGCTTTTCGTAAGAAAAGATGAGAGCGAGTTGGGCCCTTTTTCTGCATGGAATATAACAGGAACATATAGAGGTTTGTCAGTTATCTTGCTTTGAATTTATCATCTTAGATCAAGGCTCTTTTATTATCACATGCATCCGTTCTCTGGTCTTGATTATGTATACCTTTTCTATGTTGCTGAATACGCTTATAAGTACCTTTACTTTGCTGATAATTAGTAGCCTATTTTATACATTGTGTTAAGCCTGAAGGATATGAATATTTTGAAGCTGAAACAATTGAAATTAGGTTACAATCTTTGACTATACCTGTTTTGGAAATTTAAAGGTAATTAGTATTTATTTCTAGTTGAACATTTTTGTCTGATTGAGTCATGCTTTAAGATTCTATTTTGTTGTATTAACAGTTTCAGCTGGATGAGGTAACTTGAAGCAAATTTATAATTTCACGGACATGTGTAAACTAGGAAAGAGGTGGAAGATGTAAGGCGTTTTTGCCTGCCTAGATACTGTTTTAAGAGTGATCTGTCATGTTTGATTAATGAATGCTATTGAGTATTACAAAATCTTCATATCAGTGGCAGAGCAGTTGGAACTTTTATTTCTGATACTTGTTAGGGAGATCTTTCGGATATTCATGCTCCATGATTGCTAGCATCTAAAAAATAGTCTGCACCCTGAAGTGCCTGCATGTCCTATTAATATATTTTCCCTTTCCTATGTGTTCTTTTTTTTTTTTTCCTTTTCTTGGGTAGGCATTTTTGAAGAATCTTTGCTAGAATCATGTAAATTTGAATGATATCATGAGGTTACAACTGGTAATTGTATTTCTGTCAAAGAGTGACTAAATATTATTGTACATATCAATAGGACCAAAAGTAAATATCTTGTTGATTTGACTACTATTAATGAAATGTGCTCAAAGTTGTTTTTGGATACTACACCTTGCTGATTATATGATTCAATGGATTTATGACTTGCAGGGTCGTGGAGATTTCTGGACTCCACAAATAGCTCATCCAGGTTTCCTGATTTCAAGAAATCCAATGGAAACTCTGTCCTTGAACTAATTAGCACTCCAACCAAAATAACTGGTGTACATTACGTTCAGGTGATACCATCATTCTGCTTGTTCTAGCAGTGGCTTGGATGAACAGTCCTTGTCTTAGCTTGTCTGATTCATTTCATGGCTGAATAAAACCTTCAATCTGCACGGTGATCACCCCTTGTCTGTCAATTTGTTCATCCTGCATCTTAACGTGAATTTTTTGTAGGTCAAAATTAGTCTTTGCCTCCACTTCTGATAGGGGAAAGAAAAGCCGTATACTTTTTAAGTAATTAGCTAGCTTTGATTGTGAAATACATACATATAGCAGTTGAAATTCTTTATCAGTTAAGTTTATATCAAGTTGGTGACCGAGTGTCTCTGGAAATGTTTCGATAAACAGCAGATTGTTTTGTTTCAAAGCAGTCGGTGTTGAATCTGTTCTGGGATAGATAATTAATTGCCAGCAATGTAATGACTGACTATATAGAGTTACATTTTACATCTCCTGTACAGTTACAGTTTACATCTCCTGTATTTGACTTGTGCTTATACATTGCGAATACATAATGTCTGTGCTTATACAAGTAACTCTTAGACCTATTCAAACATTTAGCTTTATTCTTGGGGAATTTTCTTATCCAAAACTCATTCCTGTTTGTGATGCAATTCTCATTTGTTTTGTTAATATATGTAATAGGGTGTATTAATCTTCCATGATGTTTATGATAATGAACGTGAAGCTGGTGGTGCCCAAATTCGAATAGAAGGGGTCTATATATGGCCATTCAGACAACTCCGACTGGTAACTTATAGGTATTCTTGGGTTTGCTTCCACTCTCTTCTTCTGAATCACTCTTGGGAGTGGTGGATGATATTGCTTTAAATATGGTGTCTGCACAATCAAGGTTGTACTCCTGTTGTAATTTAAGGATATGCGTGCAGCCGCTAGTCCTACATAATCCTGCTATGATTCTGCTTAAATATGCTTTGAAACTCTGTTGCCAGTTCTCACCATAATATGGCATATTTCCAATAGCAGATATGTCTCTAGCCAGCGAAGAAAGTTTGAATGTGTAACCATCCGTGTAAACATCCCTCATCTGTATATCTAGTCTGGCTCCTGTCTGCATGATATTGGATTGGTTAGTTGAGACCCGGGTTCTTAATTTGTGACTTAATATTTAGTTCTAATCTGAAGCTTTTTTTTATTTTTATTTTTTTCTGAGTGCAAAATTATTTGTAGCTGTGATCTTATTTGGATGACCTGCTTCTGGTCCCTAATTGACCCACAATTTGACATTCACTTCTATGCATTTGCTGCTAATGTTGTCATTGGTATCTTCTGCGGACACGTTTTGGTAACTTTTCATATTCTTGCTGTTCTTTTTTGCAACAGTCTTTAGTTGGACTTTCTCTACCTGTATGGTTTTGACTGTCTACTAAAAGTTTCATGGCTCAAGTTACTTTGGTTTAAATGATCCCAACATTTTGATTACTTCACTAAGTTTTTAGAATTGAATTAGAAAATCACTTCTCGAAAATGTTCTGGATTGGCCCTTTGTTCTCTATGCTGAATTTATTTGACTTATGATTTCCTTGTTGAGCATCTTCACCATCTTTTTGGCCTTTCTTGCTTTCCTATTCTCCTTTCCTTCGCCTTAAAAGGAAATAGAAAGAGGGAAAATGGAAAGGAGAAAGACAAAAATTCATTTAGGAAATGCTGATTTGCTTATTAATATAATCTGCAGAAGTGTTTTGGAAGCTTTCATAACTCACATTTCTGGAAATTCTAATTTGCAGTGGAAAAGAGGGCGAGTTTGGCCAGGAAGATGACTATATACTATCGAATCCGTATCACTTGGTAATTGCCATCTCTTATGGTCCACTTTTTGATGGTTCTGTGGGATAATGGTGCTTGCATTTTCTGCTTTTCAGATTGAATGCAAAATAGTTCACTGTCATTTGAATGACAGAAATTCAATATATGTGATGCTGCTTTTAAGCAATGGGGTATCTGTTTGAGTTCCATTGACAGTTTCTACGTGTGTTTGGTTGGTTTTGCCTTTTTCTAAATTTTTTTCCTTTCCTTTTTTGTTCCAGTCTGTTGTGGAAATGTTGTGTTTAAAGGGAAGATCATAATTAAGGTCCTTATGGATTAGGTGTTTTTAAAAAATTTACTGTAGCATTTAATCTTAAAAAACTATACTGTAGCAATGTACTTTGGGGTGTTTCGTAACATTTAATTTTTTTTTTTTGGAGTGGCTTAGAAAAGTTAAAAAGTTCCTTCTCCCACCACCCTCAACCTCCCGCCACAAAGTTCCTTCTCCCACCACCCTCAACCTCCCGCCACACCTGCCTCCCTTTCCCTGCCTGTCAACTCCTCTCCGTCCCGCACACCTTCCCTTCTCTGCTGCCTCTCCCCCCTTCCACCCTCCCCCCTCTCCTCTCCCCCTGCCCCTTCCCCTCCTTCCTGGGTACCGGATCTAGTCATGAGGGACCAGATCTGCAGGAGTGGTGGTGCGGCGTGGTGGAGGAAAAAAGGGTTGGTGGTTTCTTTTAGTTAGTTTTTGATGTTTTTGCTAGGTGTATTAGGAGTGTTTTCTAGATGTGTTATTGTAATATTGTATTTCAAAAACTAGTATTTGAAAAAACTCCTAACCCAAAGAGAGCCTAAATTTCCTTTATCTGCTTGTTATAAACAAACTAATGTGGTTCTATCTTTATTTTTGTGAAAGATTTCGGAATTTTTTGAATCAAAGTTTTAATCTGCTAGGAGGATTGGACTTTTCAGAATCCTTAGTATTGTATCAATTGATCATTTAAACTTCCATTTGGTTAGGTGCTGGCCCAGAGGGAATCTATAGTTTAGGTTTTGTAACCTTTGAGTGATTTTTTGGTGTGCATCTGCTAGCTAGAACGAGGACTATTTTCTGTTTACTGTAAAACTTTCATTCAACAGTTGGCCATTGTTAATGGTCAACATGAGTTCTTTAAGCAATCTCCCCTACTTTTGTTGGAATGGACCAGCAAGTAAGAGATTTCAATCGTCCTTCATTCCTTGTTCCAACTTTTGGATCAACAGGCAAGAGCATAGTATTATGTTGTACCCTCTACAGATACTAGACATATGAAAGATGTTCAATCAAGGGATGAGTTTGGGTTTCCATTTCTTGAAAATTAGGACTGACAAAAATGTTGTGTTGCCCATGGACCTTGAATGTTGTCTAAGATGAAATTAGATCATTCTCAAAGTGGTCCAAGATGATGTTTCCCGGATTCACCTAAGTAGGGGTGGCAAAGGCTCACTAAGCTTCGCTTCCCTTCCCCCCTTCCCTTATTAAGTGGAAAATAAATAGTATTTGGTATTCTATAAGCGACTACACGACCGATAGCAAAGCCAAGCAATTTGGATCCAAAACCATCCAAATAAACCTAGGTTAAATGGATTTGATTGAGTGAGAAATTCTTAATGACGCTAAATGGTTCACCATTTAAATCCACGTAAACTGGTGGATTTAAATGGGTTATCCATCTCATCCATCTAAATCCATTTATCCAAAAAAAAAAAAAATGAAACTCTCTCCACACATATCACGCTATACACACACATTCACACACACGGCAAGCACTGACCCACATACTATACTTGCTTTGAGCTTTACCCAACTTGACCCGTTACAAAACCCGAGAGAATATGGATCTGTTGCAGAATTCTCCCTCTGCTGCTCCTATGTGAATATGAGTTTGAGTCAGTTTTGAACTCGTAACTCAAGAATTGATAGGGGCCATTTTTGAGTCAACCAGAATTAGACATTGGCTTCACTTGATGATTGATGATGATGATAAGTATGAAGATTTCCTGGCTGAAGCATATTAAAGTTTCCAAACCCGAGCGAAGTCATTTGGAAGAAAAAGAGTCAATTTGAAGTGGTTCTGGTTTTTTACCACATTGAAGAATGCCCGAAATCACTTGGACAAAGAAGAGGTCAATTTGAAGTTGGTCGGGTTTTTTACTAGATTGAGGAATGCCCAAATGACTACTAATCAGTAGTTGAATCGTTGGATCCAAACTTATTCGGGAAGAGTAAATGGTTGCATGGAAGGATAATGGTTTTACATTAGCCATGTAAATCCAATCCATTTGGATCTATTTTTTAATTGGATGTGAATTGATCCACTATCCATTTAGTTAAAACCATTTAATAACCAAATATCCATTTTGCCACTTATCCTGGTAATTAATGTGTCCATTCATGACAACTATGACTTGGAATGACTTGAGTCATTGTTTCTTTCACAGCTTGGAGTTTTCTCATCCCAGGTGTTCCAGGAGTCTCCACGTGACAAAATTTGGAAAAGAAAACATTGTAATGTTATTCATCCATCATGACTTGAAGTTCTCATAGCTGGTGGGTGAGGTTGACTAATCATATCTTCTATTGCAGCACCCATATATGAAATGGAGAAACACTGTAACATTGAAATTGCGGCTCAAATATCACATATGTCATCCACTCAAAATGGTACATGAGTTAACTAAAGCATATGAATTCTTTCTTTATTCCTTATTTTCTGTCTACTATTGGTCATTAAATGATTCAACAATTTGACTTTATACTGCATTTTTTAAGAAATAATAATGGTCAACAATAAGGGTAGCTAGTGTAAGCGACTACTCTTTTTTTTCCCTTTTTTCTTTTCCCCCACTGCATCTTGTGATGTTCATTCTGGAGTGTAAATGTAAAGACGCAACCTTTTTGTGCTGAGCAGTAATTGATGCTACTATTTATACTGCAAATGGTTCAATTGTACCTCCAGCACATAAAAACTGTAATTCTAGTAGTTGAGTATTAAGGGAGACATAATCCTTAAATATATTGTACTGAAATATTATATTACCTTTGACAAATCTGGTTGTTTGATGTACATCTACTGAGAGAAAAATGGTTTGCCAGGAAATTGAATGATAGGTTTAATCTGATAGAGACTTTGTACAAGATGTGTGTGGTTATATTTAAATGCATTTTCTGTTAACTCAGTAATTTAATCATGTGACTAGTTTTTTTGTGATCTCTAGAGAATATTTTAATCTATTTTACCCTTCATCTTTTGCTAGATGGAGACCATGATAGATATCATCTTGAGGGACTGATGGAAAGCCCTTCAGTGGATGATGATGGAGATTGTTTCTCACCCATTGCTTTGAATGCCACTTCTGTCAACATTGAGGTTTACTACAACAAAGCAGTTAACTACACCTTGATGGTCACCTTTGTATCCTTCTATCGAAAATTGGATATTTATTTGTTTTTCCTTTATCTTGTTATCAAATTCTTTTGGTGGATTCCTTAAGTTGTGGCACTATAGGTTTCTTTCCTTCAAGTTCTTCTGTTAATTCGACAAATGGAACATAGTAACACTCAATCAGTAAGATTCCTTGTCTTAATCATGCTCATTTGTTGGTAAAAACAGTTTCATTCTCTATAGGTTTTCATTTCTACTAAGTCTGGAAGTGATATCAGGTTTGCCATCCCTTCCTTCTGATATTGCTTAATGGAAGAATTAACTGATTTGGTATCATTCCTACAGGGAGCTGCCAAAGTGTCTATACTGATGATAGGGCAGCAGGCTATCATGGACGCATATCTTTGTTTATTGCATCTGACAGCTGGAATTCTAGTTGGTAAGTTTGAACTGGATTGATGTGTGTGTATCTCTACGTTACTAAGTGAAATAACCACATTTTTTCTTTCTTAATGAAGTACATTATCTTTACCCTTTAACCTTGTGTAATCTATCTCTTGTTGTTTTTCTTCCCTTTGAAATGGCCCATGTAAATCAGTTGCTGTGGCAAAGCTTCTTCCTAGTTTCATGACAAAATCCTGATTTATATTGGCCATGAAAAAGCCAGTTACTCATAATTTATAAGAATAACATTTTTTATAGGTACATGCTAGAGGTAGAGCATAGATGAATTCTAGTTTGGGATCTTTCTCTTCATAATGGACTTTTTTCCCCCCTCTTATTCTTATAACCTGCATGCTTGGAGGCGTATTTGTGGTAGTGAAGAGAAATGTCTTTGGCAAAATTTTTTGCTTCCTGCTTTTGAATTCCCAGCAGCAATGGTGGAATACGGTTAGCTGAACCTCAGATACTCGTATTGTTCTTTTAACCTGCATGCTTGGAGGCGTATTTGTCATAGTGAAGAGAATTGTCTTTGGCAAACTTTTGTGCTTCCTGGTTTTGAATTCCTAGCGGTTGTGGTGGAATACAGTTAGCTGAAGCTCAGAGTCAGTGAATATGCATTTTGTCTTTCTGTTCCTTAATGACTGTTTCAAATAATTTTTTTAAAAAAATTTCTGTAGCCAATTTTGTACCAATTCTATTCTATCTTTATCCCCGCTGCAGTATTCAGCTCTGGAGCTCTATGTATTTTATGTAAAATTTTCCCTCTGGTTCATTTGGATTATTAACTCGTGTCTCTGCCTGCAGAATCTCTATTCAATGCTTTTGCAACTGCAGCTTTCTTCAAGTTTGTCGTGTTCTCAATATTTGAGATGCGTTACCTTCTTGCCATATGGAAAGCAAGTAGGCCTATGAATAATGGAGAGGGATGGGAAGCAATGAGACGTGAACTATCAGTTCTTTACAGTCGTTTCTGTGAGTATTCTCTTGTTGAATGTTAGAATGGTTCTAGATACTAATGTGGATATCAACCAATGTAGATCAAAATATATATTTCCTTTAGTGGAGATATGTGTACATACACATGTTTTTTGTTAAGGTGAGATCTTCCTATTAAGACAACTACTGTTTCCATAGTAATTAGTACAAAATACAAATTACAAGATAAAGAGAAACACTGCCTATTAATGATAATGGAGAAATGACCTGGTATGAAGATTCAGAATATTTGGGAACAATACTTCCAATGCATCATCTAGCCAACCTGATATAAGAAGTAGCATTACAAGAAAGTGGAAATTGGCAATAATGTTGCAAACAAGGCTACATGTCATGTCAGTTACATGGATACTCTTCCATGCATGCTGGCATTCTATTGGGCCTTAAGTAGTTAATAAAAAATCAGATGCAGTCACTGCGTGACACTTGTTGAAAACACATGCTGCAGTTACAAGATGCCTACTGCAAACTATGACAATGAAGAAAAAGTGAGAATACAACTCCTTGGTTAGTCAAACACATTATCAAATCTTTTGTTGATGAATAACAAGTGTCTGTATTTAATTGGAAGAAAAGACAGGGAATAAGCTAATGCAAATATAGTTTGTAAAGTATGCTTGTTCGTGGAATATCTAGGTGTGAATGTGAGATTAGTGCACTCAAGCTCTTCTATGTAACTATTCTGCAAAGACCCAAATGTACTTCCCTGCTGATCATTTTATAAAATATCTACAAAGTATGTGAGAAAAGAATGTCTAGTTAGGCATATAGATGAAAACATGATCATATGTACCCTCATATTGTCCTTGGCATATTTTTATGCTACTTTCAGAAAAAGTACGTCTTCCTGTATCTATGCCATTTATCTGTCCTTTTGTTCTACAAAGAAAACTAAATACTGATTGTATAGCTTTCTGTCCCTCTATTTACTCCAAATGTTTTAGCAAGCTGCATACATGTCTTTGCAGCTTGTTTTCCTTGCATTGAATGTTTTAGTCACTCTAACTTGTAAATTAGTATGGTAAATGGAATAATTGTTGGAAAATGTTTCTTGTTCTTGTAAAGGTGAAAGACTAGAATCTTACTAGTTGTGCCCCAATCTAGTAGACTGTCTGACCTACTGTAATGGTGTTTTGTTATAATTTTGAACCCTTTTAAATATAGTATGATTCTCTCTCTCTCTCTCTCTGTCTAAAGCTTAAAGTATCCACCTCCACTTGTATATACATCGATGGTGTTTTTGGATAACTTTCATTTCTCGTTTGAATATCACTTATTCAGCTTGCCTTTTTAGCAGAGTTACTAAAAGAAATATATATTGTATATGCATGTAGATTTTTGTCAATAACCTTTAAATCTATTGCAGATGGAATCCTTTTGGGTGGGATTTTGATCACGTATGAGTTCCACAAGTTTTTGCGGCTTATTCTTTTGCTTATGCACTCATTTTGGATACCTCAAATTGTCACTAATGTGGTTCGAGACTCGAGAAAACCACTGCATCCTCATTATATCATAGGAATGACTGTAACTCGGTTAGCAATTCCATTGTACGTCTTTGGCTGCCCTCACAACTTCATGCGAATAGCGCCTGACAAGAACTGGTGCATCTGTTTGGGTATTTTTATGGGCTTCCAGGCTTCAATTCTTCTTCTACAACATTACCTTGGTTCACGGTGGTTTATTCCCCGACAGGTCTAACACTTTTTATGATATTTATATAATCATATCCCTGCTATTTTTTGTTCATAACCAAAAAAGACACAAATTTGCTGCTGCATGTTGCCCCACCTTTTCTCATCCCTATTTTCTGCATTGATTTTTGTCAAACAAAAAACTGGTCCTCTATGAACTGTGCAGCACAAATCTACCTCTCTCAAAACTGACCTCTGAGAGTGACAGCATGTACAAATTTTTCCACCATGCCTTTCTGGCTTCAACAATGTTGTCAAGTGGTTTGCATACCTATTGTCAAATTAGCTATGTGTTTCACCTTACTAAATCTAGGTTTTTTGCTATCTTAGCCTCTGTAATTGTTGGATCAATGTTACAGTTTGTATGAGTTTCAAGCAGGATTAATCATATCAGTTTTACTTGTAACAATTTATAGCGTAACAGCCCAATGCTTGTATTTGGAAGCTCCTATGCAATTATTTCTTATAAAATATCGCAAAAGGGCAATATGTTATTTTCTTCTCTTCAATTCATGCTCTGATAGTATTTTTTGTTTAAGTCAAAGTACCTAAGTCATGTCATTTATAACTACTTGCATTGTCTTGTCGCCATCTACCTGTTAAATTTGGTAAATTGTGAAGAAGAATATGGATTTGATATCTTCAGTGTTTCTTCTCACTGATGCTACATGGAAGATAGATTCACATGTTTGTGAATAACTATATATTTTTATTTCTCTCAGTTTTATGGATTGTTGAAGGATTGAGCTTGCGTATCTTAGAGAGAGTGCCTAATGTGGTATAAAAAGAGAATCTCTTGAATGATCTTTTTTTAAGAGTCTTAAAATGATCAGTGGAGTAGTTTTGGTTTAGCCATACTAGTGTGTGATGATGGATATATAAGAGAAATGACACATTTAAAAAAATTGATTAGCAGCTATTTTGTTGTACTTTACTGAGCAGTTAAAAGTGTTGCTTTTTCATTATGCATGTGATAGTGTGATTGGAGCTTTGCATTTCTGTCTTAAACAGCCTTCATCTGAATTGTGCAGATTTTACCTGAGAAATACAGCTATTATAGAAGGTTTGATCAGGATCCAAACCATGCCACAGACTGTGTCATTTGTATGACTTCAATCGACCTTACTCAACGCTCTAATGATTGCATGGTATTAAATCAAATGCTTAACACTTCAATTACTTCACAGGATGACATCTTTAAAAGTATATGTTTTGATTGAATATTTTGTAATCTAGGTTACACCATGCGATCATTTCTTTCATTCGGGCTGTTTACAAAGATGGATGGACATAAAAATGGAGTGCCCAACCTGCAGACGTCCTCTTCCACCAGCTTGAGGAGATTGTATGACCTTTCCATCCATTTTTTCAAGGACCAACTGACATTGCTCAACCTGCTAACTGGGGTAAATGGCTTCTTACAGACTCTTAATTGCTGTTTAACTTTGCTAACTTACTGGGTCGGTTCTTTTTTTCCACCTTCCAATTTTAATGTAATGTCAGATCCTTCAAGTATATAAATCTTGTTGGGAATCAAAGTAACGGTTAACGTCGGGACATTTTCAAATAGTTTTATAATATGGATTATGCATATTTTGCAGTAGAATATACTTTCTTGTCCCTGAAATCCAACTTAGCTGGTAGGGATATTAGCTTAGGTGACTATGAGCTCTCTGGTTCGACTCTCAAGCCCTCCCTTTTCCCATTTCCCCCTTGATAATGTTTGAAGTCTCTCATTGAACCAAAAGAATATACTTTCTCAAATATCTGTGTCTGCAAATTTTTTTGGCATTTCAAAAGGGCTAAACTTGCATCTATACACGTTTAAGTTTTTTAACATGTCTCACATGCTTAATTTGCCAAATAAATTTTGTCAATGTCCTGAAGTTTTTGTTTTCTTAGAGAAGGCAGCTTTCTCCTTTGCACTTGAGAGCTCATTGCAGAACATGTAATACCTAAAATCTCTCTATAACAACTTTACTAGCCCCATACTAAAATCTTGCATTAAGCTTTTCTTCTTTTACTTTTTGTTTCTTTAAGAAGGAAAAAAAAAAAAAAACCAAGAAGCTTCTAACAACAATATATTATCTCAGGTTGGAGGAATGGACCAGATTCGGCTTATTACATATTTGGAAAAAGGGCGAGAACTAGGTGTAGTTATGGATGCACTTGCTGACCTGCAAAGTTGTATTGTGATGTACATTATAGTAGTGTAACATTTTACTGAAAATTGATGATTCTTCTTACTTTTTTCCCAGCGTTGTCATTTTCCCCACCCAAGTTTCATAGGTATTGGAGACCTTAGGTGATCCCTCTATGGGGAAAGAAAAAAAAGGGTACAGTTCTAAGCTTACAATTCAAGGTAGGTGCATTGGTGTATATTCAGTTACAGGATTGATATGAGAGTAATGGACTAATAGTCATTTTTCACCGAAATCTTTAAAAAAAAAAAAAAAAAATTCAGACTGCTGTTATATCCACTGCTCCCAGTGACGCCACCTCTGCCATCACGGCCGGCACTGCCACTCCCTATGTTTGTTTCCACCGGCACTGTTGCATTAACGACCCTATTTCTCTTACCTCAATCTTATGATGGCTTTTTTAGTTGTTGTATGATGAAACGATGGGCTATGGCAATGAGGGTGCAAGGTGAAGCAGAGCTGAAGATAGGGAAACAGATGCGCAGATAGGCTAGCAGAGCAAGTCTTGCACAGGTCCACCAGCGGGAAATTTCAGAGTTACAGGATCCACCGGCGGGATTGAGGAATCTGCTTGCAGATGGCATTGTTGGAGTGGCAACCCCACGTTTTAGTCTCTTGTTAACGTGCTGTAGCCCTTCCTAGGACCACCCACCCACCAAACCCCCCCCCCCCGGGGCCCCAACCCAAAAAAAAGTGGAGGAAACCATGGATCAGCATCTAGCTCATCGACAAGAATGTTGAAGTGACATTGAAAGCCATTGAAATTAAATGAATTCGAGACTTGGTAGTGTCATCCCGGAAAGGGTCCAATGGTGCACGACTCCAGAGTAGTTGGGTTCAATGCAATCATCGAACATTAGGGGATTACATTAAAAAAAAAAAGGTTAAATAAGTTGAGCCAGATGAACAAATAAAATAGCATTATGGTAGTGGATTTTTAGGAAGTGGATTTCTTGAAAATCCAGTTCATATTCACAGCTCAAAGGTTTGATTTCTCGATTCAAATTGAATTGCCAAGAAGTCGATTTCACTATTGCATGATCACCAATAATAATTATATTTCGTTAATTTTGAATAAAATTGGCAATATTCACAGGCTGGCAAAAGGCAGCTTATCAAGATACATTACTGTCTCCTAATGGGAATGAGTGTTGCAGTATCTATTTGCTAGGGATCTCCTAATTGGCAACTTCTATACGAGTTTATCAGGATGCATTCTCAAAGTTGGTAAATGTGTATCCTTGATGAACACCATTAAAAGTATGATTTAACACAGTTGATCAGGACTTGATGAAAAAACTACTGGGAGAAATTAACACAGATTAGATCTTGGTAGAGTGTTATATGAGTTCTTGGTTAGTAATAAGCACCAGCTTTGAAAACATGTTAAAAGGAAAGGGTGGCTTCAGATGTTTGATGTGACAAATGAGCTGATAATTTGAAACTTCGGGTATCAACTATCAATCAACATTAACATCTACTCATACAAACGTTGCCATGGACAAATCAAAAGTTTCAAGATGAGAGCAAATTTGCAAGACAAACTTCAATCAAATCATTTACAGGGCCCCAGCAAAACCAACATGGATTTTGTTATTTTGCTCGCTGGTTGAGATGACTATAGTTGCTGCTGAAGTTAGCCACTGGGAGGTGAAGACAGTGGTGTTGGGGCAGGAGGAGTACCAGAACCACCACAGTGATAGTCAAAGCATTCCACAGGATGCTCATACACTGCACTGCATTCCTTCTTGGTCCTCTGAAGAGGCTTTTCCAGCAAACAGTTTCGACGGTCATCAAACGCAATGCCTCTGGATGTCAAGTTCATGCAAATGCCTTCCTCCTCGCAGAAGAAGTTATAAGAATATGTGAAATTGGACAAATTAGGCAATACACAAACTCCAGCAGGCACGTCTCCGGTAAACATGTTGTGAGCTAAATTGAGGAGCTCCAAGTGAGCTAATCCTGCAAGGCTGTAAGGTATTGGACCAACTACTTTGTTGGAGCTCACATCTAGTACCCTAAGTTTGTATAGGTATCCAACCTCAGGTGGCAGGCACCCTGTTAAGCTAGTATTGATCAGGAGCAATTCCTCTAAAGTGTTTGCAAAGTTGGCTATGCTTGGAGGAAGGCAGCCTCCAAATTTGTTATTCGCAAACACCACAACAGATGCTGAGCTCAAGCCTAAATTTGGTGGTATGACAGAAGTAAAGAGATTGTTGTTGAGAAAAACTGCATCCAGTTTTTTGGCAAAGAGTTGAGGAGGTAACGGCCCTTCAAACTCATTAAAGCGAATATCAAGAAACTTCAGCGTCGGAAGAGAAAGTACAACAGAAGGGAAAGGGCCTACAAATCTGTTGTTACTGAGGTCGAGCTCAAAGAGTAGAGTAAGGTTTGCTAATGATTGAGGGAGGATGCCACAGAACCGGTTGCTATTGAGATGAATCAATGCAAGGTCTGAGAGAAGGCCTAGTTCCTCAGGCAGAAAACCAGCAATATCAGCAAAGTTGAGGTCAATGCCAGCAACAACTTGTATTTTGGTATTGTCAGGATAAGGGGCACAGTAGACTCCTGTGTAATTGCATACTGAAGGGCCAATCCAGTTTGAAGTGAAGTTTTTAGGGTCAGAATAAATTACTTTCTTCCAAGCTTGGAGAGCCACATACGCTTGTTGCAGTCTGGGATTTATTGTGGCTTTATTCGTGGGGTGATGTCTGTGGTGTTGGTGGTGGCGGGTGGATGAGTAACCATGTTTAGCAAAGCTGTTGAAGGATGAAAGGATCAGCACTAAGAGAACCATGGCGTGAGCTAGAATGAAGGCAAACGAAGCCATTGCTGTAGAAAGGCCTCTCAATTCATTAAGGTTGCTACTGCTCTGGGGATTCCCTGAGTTTTATACAGACAAGATCCACAACAGCACATGTTACAACCACCAAATACAGCGACCTTTAACTGTCACAACTGATAGCCAAGATGATCATTATGCCTTCCGAGGTTTCCAGGTCTATGTTGGATGGCCTGTGCATAATTTATCTAGTACTATAATTTGATGCCTTGACATGAACTCACCTGCTGCTTTCAACTGTGATAGGCATATGCATTCTCTGTTTGATGTGGTCACCAGTATCTTCATTTTTTCCTAATGCACTATCTGCACAAGATTGGGCAGAAGAAAATATGCATGATATGGACTTTCCTCCTTCCATGTAAATAACCTGTTTTCTGAAGTGGAAGTGGAGAAAGACAGCTTCAGCCTCCAGACAGAGACAGAAGGGAAGTGAAAGGAACAAATGTTTTCTTCAGTTGGAAGGGATAAGCATGTTGTCTCTGCGAGGTCTTCCAATTGTCAACCCAGGGGGGTAAACTTCAGCATCTAGCTAAATAAGTTCTGGTCAAAACTGCATTTGAACACAAAGAAGAATGGTGGAGATTTTGTACAGACCACAGAAAATAGCAATCCAACTGCTCTTCTAGATAGGAAACCAGGGTCTGAACAAATCATTCCCTCCGTTGAAGAATCATTACTAATCACTGTTGCTGGATGGATCTAATACCATTAAACATGAAATATATATAATGCCAACCTTAAAACCTAGTATTCTTAACTGATGCTTGATACATAAAACGCCAACCATTCTATGAGTCAGTTCAATAGTGATGAGGAATTCTATGATTGCTACCGAAAGGTCAGAGATGATGTCATGTTGGAGTTTCTTTACCAAAGCCTAAGGTGAACAATCATGGTCATTCGTGAGGACTTTTTTTAAGTTTTGGGTCGGACACAGGTGCAATTGGGTTCACTTGTGGAGCTTTGCCATGTTTCCTGATGAAAATTGTGGGGCAAGAAAAGAAGAGACTGAGAAACAAGAAAACTAGCTCATAATAGAGAACCTTTGATGTAAGGGAATTTCGCCAATTCGATCCCTAAACATTTTCACTTAAATCAATTTCGTCCTTAATGAAATATTTTAACCAATTTAGTCCTTTAACTAGTTTTTTACTTTCAATGTAGGACTTTTACTCAATTTGCGTGGACCAACGGAGGTATAATTGTCACACTGGTTTAATCTTTTACAATTTACCGGCGAAACAGATTAGAGATCATTACGAGGAAGAGATCATTGGCTGACAAAACAGAGAAGAGAGCCTGATGTCAGCTAGTGCCTGCACCCTCACTCTTTTCCGGTTCCTTGGTCTTGCGAGGAAGAGATGGCACAAGCCGTCGGAGTAAATGGGATCAGTGGGTTCAAAAGAACAGTTTGAACAAGTAGGTGAATTGAGCCAGTTGCAAAGAGGAGAAGTGCAGGGAAGCGGGTGATAGCGGTACGTACAGTAAGAGGGGTTGCTGCAGGTGCATTCCTCCTAATTGAAAGAGGCAGTGAGGTCAACGAGTAGTTATGTGGGCTGCTGGTAAGGGGTTCTCAAGTAAAGTGACCAAAAGTGAAGCCGAGTGAAAGGATCCTGGAGAATGGGAGCTAAAATAGCTGAAGAAGAAAGGTGAATGCACAGAAATAGAACGAAGGAGAAGAACTGGAGCTTGAACTTAAAGAAGTGGCATTGCTTCTCTTGGGGATTGAATTCCATGGTATGGAGTGGAATGGGGTAGAGACAAATTTGCAGTGTAGGTGGAAAGAAGGAAGAATTAGCCAAATCTTTGGAGCCCGATGAAGGAATTAAAAAAAAAAAGCTCCTACCAGCAGGGTTTTGGCTAATTGATCATGACATCCGTCCTGAGTCTTCAAGCATCATCCCTTTGAGACTCTTAGCTAACCAGATTGCTGTCTCCCTTGGAGAAGCCTTATTTTTTCCAAAAGGTTTTAGAACAACAGCAAGCTCTTCTAGTCTATTATGCTGAAGCAAATCTGCAGACAATTCTAGGAGCCCTTCTAGTGCCTCTGCCCTCTGCCGGAAAGATTTGACATCCAAAGTTTCCTTTGCTGGTGTTGTTGGGGCTTCCTCCTCTGCTACAGGAGAATTCATTATTGCTGGTTCTGAAGAATCTAACTTTGGAGCTGGAGTGAAGTGATTGGTCTGAGCTTTCACGTCCACTTCTTTAGTGTTTGCATTATCTGAGAGGTTTGATTTTAAACTCAGAGTCTTAGAGCAACCAGGAGATTTTGGTGCAGTGGCTAGGTTTTTAATATCAACATCATCTGTCACCACATTTATTAGCTTCCCCACATCTAAGTTTCTATCCAGTGTATCAATCACTGGTTGATCACTTCCAACTCGGAAGCTGCTATGCCGAATGACGTGAATCACATCATCAAAAGTTGGTGGAAGATGATTACCAGTTGTTTTTTCGATAATGACATTTTGCTGAACCGTTCCCATATCTGACAGCAAATTTTTTTGGCTGGTGGCACAAGATAGATACCAAGAGTAGTGCTCTCAGATACCGAAAGTTGGAGTTCCTCAGATAAAACATCAATTCTTCATCAGTGGGATCAAATTTACATCCAACAGGGATTTCAATACGGGCTCTTTTTCCTCCACTATCGTCGTTTCCACGGGCTGAAGCTGCTGATGGTTTCTCCATTTTTAGCAAGCCACGCAGTCAGCCGAATTGCAAGCAATGGCCGATAGGGCTATTCTTTCCTTTCCCTTTCCAAGCCTCTAGAAGAACAGAAAGGTAGTAACTGTAGAATAGTAACCCAAGTAGTTGCAGGCACTGGTTGGCTCAGGAACCTTTAAATCCTTCTTCTCCAATCAGGCCGTGGGAGATACTTTAGTGTGTCAGGAATCAAGACCACCCGCATGTTGTAATCTTTCACGTTGATGATTTCAATGGACTTGAGAGCTTAAAACTTTACTAACTTCTTTTCCTCATCTAGCTCCTCAATTATCTCCTTTGCAGATCTCTGTTTTTCATTTTTTTCTTTACATTTTTTTCTCCAATTTCTATGAGCCCCTCATGGGATCTTGTGTCTCCACTAAGGAAGCATCAGCTCCAGCCTCGATGTAACGATGAGCACGATAAATTGCATCCGAGAGACCGCGTGCTTCTGATGTAGCACGTGCATCTCCAAGAAGAACCAGTGCTATTTGCAAATAGAATTTAGAAATTGTGATGAGTCATAGTGTCTTCAAATCCAGATGTTAATCTGTTTCGCCGGTAAATTGTAAAAGATTAAACCAGTGTGACAATTATACCCCCGTTGGTTCACGTAAATTGAGTAAAAGTCCTGCATTGAAAGTAAAAAACTAGTTGAAGGACTAAATTGATTAAAATATTTCATTAAGGACAAAATTGATTTAAATGAAAATGTTTAGGGACCAAATTGGCAAAATTCCCTTGATGAAATTGCTGGACTATAACCTTGATGAGTGCAGAACTCGAGATTCAGAAACAACGGGAATTAAATCACAAAGCAAAAAAATTCAAAAAAAAAAAAAAAAAAAGCAATCCTTGACCTGAAAAGGGTGCCAGAGAGAGTGTTCCAAGTATCTTTCAGAAGAGAATCTTACCCCTCAGAAAACTCGGATTACATAATAGACAGTGTTCCAAGTATTTCTTTTCAGAAGAGAAAACTTGGATTACATAATAGACAGAATGTTCCAGGTATTTTTCAGAAGAGGATCTTACCCCTCAGAAAACTTGGATTACATAAATTTTACTTGGTCAGATCAATACAGTAACAAAAATGGACCGTCCCTTCCGGGACATCATCAGGTAAGAAATGGACCAAAGATCCAAAATTACATACCTTCTGCTTTATGTCATTTTTTCTTTCCCCCCTAGCACAAGATTATCTTTCGTCTTCCCTTCAGTTTTTGACCACATAGACATTAGTTTCTTCTGCATCAGCACTTAAAATAAAAAGAAAAACGATACTACAGGCAACAGGAGAACAGACATAACACTTACAAAACACAGGTGGTGTCAAATTCTCAAGAACGGCATGAGGTAAAACAGTTTATTCTTCTCAAAAGAACACTCTCAGAAGAACACTAAACAACACGCGGGTATAAAGCCCAAGTTGCACAAGCTTCAAATAAAAGTTTTGAAACTTCCAATAGGTATCACTACCATATATTACACCATCCCGGAGTACTAAATACTGCTAATGACAAGTAAAATATTGTTCTCCAGAATTATTTAAAGCACAAATAGGTGGACCACCTAGACAATCTTAAGACTCATCTTCGTCATCATCATCACCATCACACCACGCTCAAATTAACCACCACCACCACCAGATCCGTATTTCTTGCCAAAGACAATGAGCTGCAACTTGTCGTATCCAGCTAAAACACCAGCACCAGCAACAGCACGCAAGATGTTCGCTCCTGCACCATTGAAGAGTGATTTGGCTCCCTCTTTTCTTATGATCTGAGAAAATGCATCCACTGTCCCCTTGTACTTGACAGCCTCGCCAGAGGTCATCATCATTCTTCTTCGCACAGTATCAATTGGATAAGAAGCCAATCCAGCCCCAATGGTAATACCCCATCCCAGCAAGAAACTAGCAAAGAAACTATCCTGTAAATAACAACCAAAATATACAATAGTGAGGCCCCAATGCACAACCATATAAATGATCCACATAGCATAAGACATGAAACAGATGTAATGAAGCAATAATTAGTGCTTTTCAGCTATTCAAATTCACATTGGTTACACATCAATAGCACCATAGACATAGAGAAAGTCAAGTACTTTAATCAGATACAGCAGGTAAATCATAAAATTGCTTGTAAAAAGAGACATTAAAAACTTTTTAAAAATTTTCTACAGTATGCTGAGCAACTGAAGAATGAAAAAGAAATTAGCAACTAAAGATAACAATAGGGTGAAGACTAAAGATGCTGAGACGCAAGTGTCGAAGAACCCAGGGAGTTTTACTTGCCTGAAGATCTCCCACAAGGAGAACAGGTTTAAGTGAATCATACATTCCAAAATACAGTCCACGGTAAACAATGATTCCAACACAGGAAAGAGTGAATCCACGATAGAGCCCTGCAATACCATCGGACTGGAATGTTTTCTTGTAAACATCAATTAAACCATTAAACTGCCTCTCGCCACCCTTTTTAACTGACTTAGCATCATTTGCCAAACGTGTTCGGGCGTAATCCAGGGAAAAGACAAACAAAAGAGAAGATGCACCAGCTAAGCCACCAGATGCCAAATTCCCTGCAAACCACTTCCAGTAACCATCCCTGTCTTTCTTGAAGTTAAAAAGGCTCTTGAAGTAATCTCTGAAAGCAAAGTTCAGAGCCTGAAATGAAACAGAAAACACAAGCAAATGAAGAAGAAAAGAATCCTAAAATTTTAAATTCCATACAGTCAGTCTAACAATCAGCATAGAAAAATTAAGCACCTTCAATTAAACATACACGGATACTATCAGATTAACTTTAATGGGTATACATATCAAGTAGTATAAAATTGACCTCTTTATCCACGCCCAAAGATCAACTTTAATTGGTGTAGCATGGTAGGCCTATCAATTTGAATGAGCATAAGTACTAAATGCTGAAGGAGACCAATAAAGGCTTAAAGGAAGTTTACCTGAGTAGGGAAGTATCTGATCACATTGGCAGTGTTGCCTCTCCAAAGGGCCAGGACACCTTCGTCCTTGATAGTTCGGGCAAAACAATCAGTGATTCCCTTGTATCGTTCACTCAGGCGGCCAGCTTTAATCATCTCATCTTGGTTCTGAATTAAAAGTTTGACTCTCTCAATTGGAGCAGCAGCAGTTTTTGACACAGCAGCAGAAACCCCTCCCATGAGGAAATCCACCATAAAACTAGAAAAGCTTCTCTCATTTGCAGCTGGTATCACAATTGGGGACAGTTGTGAAACAATTTCGAGCCCAGAACCATGAAAGGCTGACATGAAAGGGCTACAAAGGCCACCATTGGCATATCCATAGACACTGGAAAAATTTTGTGCACTAGCATTTCTAGAATGCATAAAAGGAGAAATTTGAGCAAAAAAATAAGATTGCCCATGCAATTTTTCAAGTACAGACGGATGATGCAAACCATCCGCCATTTTTGCCTGATAATCCGGTGACCTGAAAAGACAAATTATATTCTCAAAAACAGACCTAAATCTGGAGGAATACAATAAAAAAGTATTTTACAAACTTGAAAAATGTCAAAGTTCGTAAACCCTAAATCCAATTCACAGAAATAAATCCCGCATATGCACAATTCAACTTCATCAAATACCCAATCGGAAAACCACACTGATAATGCAACTAAATTATATAGCCCAAATAATTACTGGAACAAGTAAGCAAGGAATCCGAAAAAACGATTTCTCATGAACTAAAAGAATAAAAATTTCTACAAAATCAGAAAAAAAAAACCATTCCATTAAAGCCAGAAAGTTCAGCCTCAAACACAAGTAAATCAACCAAATGGAACTAGCCCGTTGGGCCCACATAGTATTCATTATTTCTAAAAAGATCCCATGTCCAATTTAACGTCCTAAATTTGTCTCAAATAGCAAGTAAAAATATCAACTTAAAGTAACAACCCCATTAAAACCCATAATTTAAATAGTACTAAAAAATTTGGAAAAAAAAAAATCAACAACATAATTTTGCGCCACCAAAACCATGCAGCAAAGTCAACTGTAACTAAGCAAGGACAAAAAAACAAAAAAAAACAAAAACTGAAAGATCTAAAGCAGTTACTAAAGTCATCACAAATTCTAGCTAAAGCAAATGGAACACAAATTCTATGCGTTAAATTAATTAAAGAAGGAAAAACGAAATCATGATCACACATCAGATCTGTCAACTAAGTGATAATTAAATTGAATTAAGTGAAAATAAATTGAACTCTACCTTGGACAAAGGTCGCCCAGAAGAGAATGGAGTGAGGCAGCTAAGCTGAAAGCCTCCTTCCAGAATGTGAGGAGAAAATGTGGAACTCTCGGGAGAAAGCGAAGTATGTAGGGTTTTGCTTTATTTACAGGTTTACCCTACTGACTCGAGGAAATTGCAAAAGTACCATCCTTCATTTTCCCTTTTTTTTTTTTTGAAAGATGTGGATAAATCCCAAAAATGTGACGTTTTGTACTGGAGCCTAATGCAATATTATGTTGTATTAATTGGAATTTACCGCTAATTAATTACATTAATGATGGATTTATATTATTGGTTTCCGGATAAGGTGACAGAAGAAGGGAAGCGTATAAGTGTAAAACTCCAGTAGTGGTTAGGATGACAACAAAATTCTTTGCAAGGTAGGAGAAAAGTCTTATTGCTAGACAAGTAATTCGTGGAAAATGGTATTGATACAAAATAAAAAAGAATAAAAATTACAAACATAATACTAACCATCAATATGTAGAAAAGTAGGTTTGTGATACGTTATTGTATTAAAATATGAACTTGCATTATATGGATGGGAGTTTATTTAGAATAATAATGTGATATTATTTTTTTTAGGGTAAAAAACTTCAGTGGCTATTAAACTATTAGTCGGATCATGTTTTGGCCATCAAACTATTTTTCGTCAGTAATTGACCATTAAATAACATGATCAGTAAATCCATGACCATTTGGTCGATAATTGTTCTTAATCTGTGAAATTAGCAGTTAATCTATGAAATAGGATTGCATACTTTAATGGCCGTCGAAGTTTTTTACCCTTTTTTTTATATATATAATGTGTTTCGTGTGAAATAAAAAGGGGATTAAGAAATGCGTTTTTGTGACGTAACCAATTTTTTTAAAATAAAATTTGTATCCAAACAAGCCAAACTCTTGTGTCCATTCAATTAGGAATATGAAGTCCCTGCACAAGAAACTGTATGTAAATTGCAAATTTGTACAAAATAAGTGATTGTGGAGTCCAGTAATAGGGACCAATTTAGCCAAAAGTCAGCTAATTCAATCTTTTAAGTCAAGGTTTTCACACTAGCTAGCGTATAATGATTGCCATTAGAAACGTCTAGATATCAAATCAAGTTACAGAAAAAGGAGAGAGAGAAGAGCAAGATCAAATTCAAACAATATCACAACATATAAATGCAAAAACTTGCAGTTCTTTCTTCTGAAAATCACTCTAGGTGCCTGGCTCTGGAGCCCAGGTAACATATCTTCAAACAAATGGTTCAATAACTCAAAAAACAGGTATTGATATTACATTTTCCTGTGTACTGAATTTTCCTGAGATACACGAGGATGTCAACCACCTACACAATCATCATAGAAGTTTTCTCGTCATCATCATCACCCCTGCCCTGAGGTCGAATTTAACCACCACCAGATCCATATTTCTTGCCGACGTAAATGAGCTGCAATTTGTCGTAACCTGCTAAGACCCCAGCACCTGCAATAGCACGCAGGATGTTGGCTCCAGCACCTCTGAAGAGGGATTTGGCACCCTCATTCTTGATGATCTGAGCAAATGCATCCACTGAGCCCTTGTACTTGACAGCCTCACCGGAGGTCATCATCATTCTTCGACGCACCGTGTCAAATGGATAAGAAGCCAATCCAGCGCCATTGGTCACACCCCATCCAAGCAGGAAGCTAGCAAAGAAACTATCCTGTAAATATGAATCACAAATGCATGATGTTAATAAGACAGAAAAGCTAGTTTTTTTGTTTCCAAGATCTTGGGAATGTTTGACTTGCCTGCAAATCACCAACAAGGACAACAGGTTTGAGTGAATCATAGAGTCCAAAGTATAGGCCGCGATAGACAATGATTCCAGCAAGTGAAGTGTTGAATCCCCGATAAAGCCCTGCAATGCCATCAGA
The DNA here is from genome assembly GCF_003713205.1 of Coffea eugenioides. Classification (NCBI taxonomy): domain Eukaryota; kingdom Viridiplantae; phylum Streptophyta; class Magnoliopsida; order Gentianales; family Rubiaceae; genus Coffea; species Coffea eugenioides. Next base: position 44,194,324 of record NC_040039.1, read on the forward strand.
TCGGATTGTTTTCCTATAAACATCAATTAAACCATTAAATTGCCTCTCGCCGCCCTTTGTAACTGCCTTGGCATCATTCGTCAGACGCGTCCGGGCATAATCCAGGGAGTAGACAAAGAGCTGAGATGTAGCACCAGCTAAAGCGCCGGATGCCAAATTCCCTGCGAACCACTTCCAGTAGCCATCCTTGTCTTTCTTGAAGTTAAACATCTTCTTAAAATGGTCTTTGAAAGCAAAATTTAGGGCCTGGAGAAACACGCACGTTTACAGGAATCAAAACACAGTTCTGTAATTCAGAGGAAGCAAATTATGAATTCTGTAATCAAGAATTCCAAAGAAAGACGCAAGACTAGAATCAAGTCATCTGTCAAGGTTGCTGGATTCAATCAACCAACCTGAGTGGGGAAGTATCTGATAACATTTGTATTGTTGCCTCTCCAAAGAGAAAGGACGCCTTCATCCTTGACTGTCCGAGCAAAGCAATCAGTAATTCCCTTGTATCGCTCAGTCAGGCGTCCGGCTTTGATCATCTCCTCCTGATTCTGAATTAAAAGCTTAACCCTCTCAATAGGAGCAGTAGCAGTTTTTGACACAGCACCTGAAACCCCTCCCATGAGGAAATCCACCATAAAGCTAGAAAAGCTCGTCTCTTTTGCTGAAGGGATCAGAACAGGGGACACTTGCGATACATGATGGAGTCCAGCAACTTGGGAGGCTGGGAAGCAAGGGCTTCCGAGACCACCATTGACATATCCACCCGTAAAATTTTCTATGCTAGCACTTCTACAATGCATGTAAGGAGATGTTTGAGCACAAAGATAGAATCTCCCCTGCATTTTCTGAATTACAGATGGCTGATGGAAACTGTCCGCCATCTTTGCTTATCAACTTGGTGATCTGCAAAGTTGCAAAACAATGCTGATGATTCCAGACCACCCAAAAAGGAACTGTAATTTCTGGTTTGGTGAATAAAGTTTAAAGAACACCAAGAAGGGTCAATTCTTCACAAAACAACTTACGAAATATATGTAGACGTCCTCTAGCTTATATATTAACAAGAAAAAACGAGAATTGTCTGCATAACAGTATAGTTCCGCGGTTCATGGACTGACCAAGCATCTTTAGAAAATTCCCCGATTCGCTGTATGAATCTGTAAATAACTTAAGCTGTATGTCAAGCTAATGTGGACATAACATAAAAAATAGATCGGAAGGCATAACTTGTTATAACATAAGCTCAATTTTCGGCTCGGCTGAAGTCTGAAGTTGAATCTGGTGCGTTAGATGAATCCATGCATAATAAGTAAATCACCGTACACTTCATAGATTAGTCCACTAATTATTGATTTATGAATTGAAACCTCTGAAAATATGCCAAGCTGAGAATGAAGCAGAATGGGGTAAGCTGAGCCTCATTCCAGAACGTTGAAAATTCGCTGAGATAATATTCTTGTTAGTGTACATATTTGCTTCAGCCTCTTTGAAAAAACAGTTAAAAAACGGGAACGCGTCTTTGAATGATTTTTCAAAACCTGACAACTCTAGACTGTTTTGAAAAGTAAAAGTAATTGACTTTCTTTTAGTCAAAATAGTGAATATAAATAAAAGAAACAAAAAATGTTGAACTTGGTCTGCTGTAACAAAATGGGACCAATGATCATGTACTATATATCTGCAGTTACTGCATGTTTGAGTCATAAATCTCTGAACGGCTTTGAATGGGAACAGCAAGCTCGGAAATATAGGCATAAAACCTCCAAGCACCAATGAATTTTTGTTGGTTGACTTGCGCTCAGGAGTGATGTTCAATTTGCCAATTATTTGATCGAGAGTAGTGCAACGTCACTGAGATGATCATTGTTGATCGCTTTCATCAACGTTTCACTGATCATGGATTGAAAGAGATTGGGAAGAAGCTTTATCATGTAAAATGCAGCTTGAGAGAAAATCACATGCCATAGTCGCAATTAGAGATGTCAAAACGGATGATTTGGTCATGTTTGGGTTAGTTAAAATAGGTAACGGTTATAAATGAATCAACTCATTTATACCCATTTAATTAGATAGATATAAGTGAATAAAACAAAAAATGAATTGGGTAACCTAATAATCCATTTATAACCCATTTATTTTAATTTTTTGTAAATTCATTTAAATTCATTTTTGCAAACTAGTTATCAATTTATACCGCCCTTTGCACCCATCATTAATTTTAAATATTTACTTATAATGTTCAATAAGCCTAATTACATTTGCCGACCCCATTTCTGGTTCATGCTCAAAGGGTCAACGAGTCGACTGCAGCTGCTTTCTTTGGTTGGGGTATATCATTTCCCAAATCCTTTTACTTTTGGTCCTCGTGTCTTTCTCTTATTTCTTTTTCTGATACTCGACAGAGCAATGCAACACATTTATAGTCGGATTGTATCTTTTCAGAATAACTAAAGAAATTTTTCGAAAGAAAAATAGGACCTATATTTCGATAAAGAAAGAAAAGAAAATGCCCAAAATGTTCAGACGTACACGTATTCTAAATCCCACAGCAAAATAATTTATTGGTAGAGAGTTCAGCGGTTTCTACCCTACAATTAATTTATTGGTACCCTAAAATTAACGAATGATGTAAGAGATTATGTATCCATACATTTATGAATTTAAGCGGAAATTTATTAGCCTGATCATCAAAATTTATGAATAAAATTCATAAAAGATCTAGAGTTTAGAAGCTTAATTCGTACTCTAAGTCGCAAAATTACATACCATTTAATAATTGAACAATAAGAATATAAAAATTTGAACTAAGTACTATAAAAGTTAACATAAAAACTTAATCCAAAAATTTAGAACCCCTAACATTTTTTTTGTGTGTAAATTTAAATTTTTATTTTGAAAAAGTACGAAAAGAGGCTAAAACTTATCATAAATTGGTAATGCTAAAAAATGAGCCAATTAACAAACTAAGAAAAAATAAAATAATAAGATAAAACCAACAAATAATAATAATAATGAAACAAAAGTAATTAACATTATGATAAAATTAAAAATTAAAAAAAAATGGGTGGAGAAAAATTGGAGGTTTGGAGGAAGATAATTTTAAATGAACTAATTGGATTTGATGAGTTATTATAAATGAATATTATTGAATAATTTATTTATATCCATATACAAAAATTTAAGTCTTAACCTTGTTTTAATATTCAATGTGTTGTGGAAGGATAATCATTGGACCTGGTACTTATGCATCCTCCAATGGATCAGAAACGGATTACAAAATATCTGCAGCACAGGTTCTGTCACATTATTGGTCAACCTGGGATGTTCCAGCTTACCAAAGCCCTAGTTAACTACTTTCCCGTGTCATGGTACGCAATCCAAGGTGGACCAATTTAGCGCACATGTCAGCCCAAAGGATAATTTTTTGATGTAACAGTGGAAATCTTTCAACTACAAAGTGGATTAATTTGACAATTACCACCACTAACTCATGACACACAACTAAGATTGACGACTTCACAAAGTTTCCGAATATTGGAACGAATAAAAATTCGATACAAGGGCTATAATCTGCTCTATGATGAAGCAGCATTCCATCAGAAGCATTGACGCCTAATGTGTCCTACATTCATTGGGTGAAATCATGAATGACCAACAGAGTTTCTTCAAAGAGCACACATTCATCATAGTTCAACGAATGTGTGCTCCAGCAGTAAGCGTCTGTACACTGCACTGTTCAAGAATAAAGGACATCAAAGAATGTGAGATGACCCATTTAACATTTGTTGGAATCATCTACTCTGCTAAGCTGAACACAAGGAATTCTTTTGCTTCACCAATAACTGCTTAAGCTTTTTAATTAGCTGAGGATTTGAACACATGTAATCCTGGAATGAATGCCTTAAATTCCTCAACAAGCTCTTGTGATCTTCAGTGGGACTTGTATTAAGCAACTTCATGAACAAGTTTTTCCATAGTTCAACTTGCATATATCTGAAAAGAGCCAAAAAAAATTGAACATAGAATTCTACATACTTGTTTGTTATTTTTGCCCTGGAGATGTCACTGTCTGGTATTTAACGTGCAATACTCCATTTAGTGCTCACGTGGAAATGAAGAACAAAATGATATACCTCTTTAAGTGTGTTTTAGGTTGATAGACATAGCCCCCATCTGGTGATGGTCTTTTTTCAATTTCCATATATGTCTTGTGAAGCATCATATGAACAATTACACAAAGGCCATAGGTATCCACCTGGTTCCCAATCCAAATGAGAAATCAGTCTGCAGTATGTCTTAAACTAATCAGCTGGCTTATGCTAGTTTCTTAAGAATTATTAGGCTTGCCTGAAAGGTCCATGGCTTATTCTCTTGCATTTCTATGCAACGAAAGCCAGAGGTTCGACAATCTCCCAACAATTTTGCATCATCAGGAAATAGACGCAGATCTATACCCCTACCCCAGTCAACAAGGCACAGTCCCTGCAGAATCAAAACTCGAATAATCCAGCAATATTGCAATTTTAATCGATTTTAGGTAATCCAGAATTTACCTGTTCCTTCCATGGACCACTGCATTCATAAAAGCTATCCTTATCTTCCAGTAGATCCCTTCTACAAAAAGGAAAAAGTTACCAATTTAAATTAAGGATTAAAATTTTCTAAACTTGTTGGGAGATATGACTTGATATACATAGTAGTTTCAGAGCGGAAGCCATTTAGTGGAGCGCTTAAGAGTCTAGATAACATTCCAACACCAAAAGCAAAGCCAATTATCCAAACTTTTTGCGCAATCATCTCGGAAGAGCCAAAATTCATTGTAAGCCCTTTGCCAGAATCTTTAAGAAAACAAGCATCCAAGTATATGTAGCACGCAAAGTTCCATATGTATTAACAAGCATGCGGCGCACTCTTTGACGAATGACCTCCTGTAACCTTCTAGAGTAAATTTAGTTCTCCGACCACCAAAAAAATGACACAAAGAATATCCCATCACAAGACCAAAACCTGAACAATGAATTATTAATTCTTGAAGCCAGAAAACTTGCACCACAAGGAGTAACCCATTTTCACGAACATGAATTTATTTTTTTGTGCATCTTTAATCCCCTTCTCCACTGCTGATGAGCACACGCTTGTGTACCTTCCAGATAAATTCAATGTGATTTTGCTTGTCGTCGAAAAAAAAATGCCTCTCTTTCAATACTAGATTCTTACCTGAGTTTAATCGCTCTTAATTACAGCAATTATAGTCGTCCATCCACTAGAACAGCAAAACTAGATCATCAAAGATGCTTAAATCGCCTAATAGTTAATATCCTTGTGAATCACTACAATTTTTGTGCGTACATCTCCAAGCCATGAGCCAAACTTATCTAATAGGCAACATCAGTCTTTCAATATGCAAAGTTTCAAGTGTATCCTGGATAAGCCACTGCTTTTCATCCAGTTTCTTTCAAAAAATATTGCACAAGTTTACCGGGCCAAAAATGTTTTACAACAAATTACCTACATTAGAAATACTTTTATAGGTAAAATAAGTTAAAAAGTTGATAAATGAAAATACAACAGAAGAATACGCAAGCAGATCCTGTTGTCAGTGAAAGATGATATGACACAACATAATTACCTGGAATATCGAATCATCAAATTGTCAGGTTTAAAATCACCGTGGATAATGGCAGCATCATGCAGAGTTTCCAAGATCCGCAGCATCTTTATCGTGTAATAGATAGACAACTCTTCTTCCATGGCCACATTAGTTACAAGATTAGAGTTTATGGCATCCTGTAGTGCATTCAAAGCAGTCAAGCAATATCCAGGTTGTCACAGTATAATTTGGAAGATGCACAAATCAATCTATAGCAACCTGAAGAGTCCCATGAGCTAAGTAGTCAGAAACAAGTATGCTGTAGTCAGAGTAGAGATGTACTCGGTGGGCAAAGCCAAAGTTCATCCTCTGTTTCACCAAATAAAAAATAAAAATCTTGAAATAAGGCCACACATTCTTTAGAAATTCATGCAGTCAATATTTAATACTAACAAGAATGGCATACTTCTGATTCTGGAATTCGCATATCGAGCAGACGATACATATAGAACTCCCAAGGGAAAGCTGGCTTCTGAATCTGTTATAAAGTTTCATAAAGTCATAGCATTACCCACAAGATCTGACTTGAGCAGAACTCTCATTCAACGCAAAGTCTTACGTACCTTAAGTGCTACGACATCATCAGGATTACCATCCACATGTGCTTTAAATACTTGAGCAAAACCTCCCTGACCTGCACAACCTTTGATCTGGTACTTGTACCCACCTTTAAATATCAGCAATCCGCAACAAAAATGAAATTCAGGGGGATGTGAATTATTGGTTAATGTTTCAAGCATAAAAAAGAATCACATTTAGTAAAAGACTGGATTCTGATGCGACTTTCATACTAAGCTGGGATACTGCATATTGATGTGACAGGAATTCTGTAAACTTGAAAGCACTTCAAGGAGTTTGTTTTATATCATCTATGTCTATGACTATCCATAAAGGGATTTACAATTCACATTCTGCTTCCAAATCTCAATGATGACAGACACACTAAATGCTGCTTTCTTTTTCTCATCGATTTTCACTGCCGGATTATGTGTAGTGGGTAACATTGCCTTCCTCATCCCCAAGCCGGGTATGAGACTCATATGGCCTAAAATGTCGAAAGCTACATTCTTGAATACGGAGAAAAATACAAGAAGCAATGCTCCATCGAAAAATATTCTAAGTGTACTGTCATTAATTGGAGCATAGCAAAATCTGAAGATATGCAGATTGAAGTTCTTCATAACGCTGCTTTATGTGACTAACTCTGAACTCATTTCTTACAGGATTCACATATACAAACAGCAAAAGAAAGAGCAAACACCAAAAAAGTACTAATCAACTCTAGAGCAATAGCAGGCAAGCTCTAATAACACGTCAACATGATGCTGTAACATTATAGCTGTTTTTCCATGCATACCGAGTAAGCTAGATGTCAAACAATAATAATAATAAATCAAAAAAACAACAAGATGCACTTCACCTATCTCAACAGTCTTATGTAAAAAATCAAAAGATGGCAACATAAACACAACAAAGTTAACTGAAAAGAATATGAAAATTATGCACTTCACCTATCTCAATAGTCTTATTCCGGGCAGATTTCTGCAAAGTAGATAATGCAACTTTTCCCTTATAGGGTTTGTTACTTGCATAATAACCCTGTGAAACAGAAAAGACATGGTGCCTCCGAGAATTTAGGCAGTTTTTGGAGCTTAAACTTTGGGTTCCATTTAAGGTATAATTAGCCTTACTTCGTATTTCAAGATCTGATCATTCATCTCCTGCAATAGCTTTTTAGTAGTTGAGACCAACCATGGGTTGATATAAGTCCCACCATTCTCTAGAAGAACATCCACCTATGTACAAAAAAATACGCAGAGATTAACATCTTAATGTCACAAACAAGAGGATAGGGCTGTAATTAAGGATGAAATACAGAAGAAATAACCATTGAAGATCCAGAGTAACTGGAGTATAACTATAGCAAAATCAATTGCCTTTATCCAAGAGAATTGCTTTCCTTCCATATTTCTGTACGTAAGCAAAGCTTGATTACCTTGAACACGAGCTATTCATGTGTTCCTCTTCGCACAACCAATTTTGAGAAGAAATTGCAATTGTTTTACTTCCATAAAGGCAAACTCCAGTAAGTTTCCAGTTTACTTACATATTATCACTGCATGACCCAAGATTTCCACCAAGAGTAACGAAGAAATTGAAAAACAAAAAAAGATTCAACGCATATGTGCAAATAAAAACCAACGGCCATTTGAGCTCGGACATACATGTATAAATCATTCTGAGCTAATTAATCATTGCCACCATTCATCAAAATTTCTTAAACCAAAGAAAGATACATTTTTTTTACTTGATTTCAGAATTAATCCATACCATACCTTTTGGACTGAACCAATCATTACTATATCCGACACTCTCTCAAGAAATAGAACTTGTGCCTTCTTCAACCTCCCTATTGGCTCAGCATTCCTATCACAGATATGAAAATCAAAACTTTATTTGAAACTTCCAACATTAAACAAATTTGAGCACAAAAGTCATAAACTAAATTTTGCAAAACAGATTGAAAAAACAAACCTTGAAATTCCCAGATGATAGATAAAATATGCATCAATTAACTTCCCTTTCGCCTCCAAAAACAAAGCATACCACTCATATAGAGAACAATTAGATGAACAAATCTTATTCTTCTCCATTTCTCGAAACACGCTTTCATAATCCGAGCTCCTATCCATCTGCAATAGTTGGTTAGCAATTAAATCCGCGAAAAAATTCCCATAAACCAAAATTGATTTAAAAAAAATAAAAAGAGGAAAAAAATTTTCATTTACGTGGAGGAACCAAATCTTGAGAAATCTGACGTCGTTTTTGTAACGAGGATCGTTGCTGAAGCTTTTAATGCAATTCGACAGCAGCTCGTCGAAATCTGACGTCGTTCCATGGATTAGTGCTTTCTCGATTGACCTAAGATTAGAGCAAAATTTCAACAATTAGATAAAGCAAATAAAAGAAAAGGGAAAAAAGATGCATATTTACGGCGGGCAGTTGTACCAGAGCCAGGATAACAGGGGGTCAGCCGCGGCGGAGGAGGTGGTGGTGGAAATGTAGCCGGGGTTTTGGGAAATGACGGCCATGTCCTCTCTCTGATTCAGTCGGAGTGAACTGCGGAAGGTGAAAAGGTAAGGGCAGTCGGAGAAAGTTCAAAGTTCAATATCCTAACTCAGGCGGGAAATTGGGACACCCTTTTTTTTTTTTTTGAACCGTATTGATTTGTCGATAGTTAAAGCAAGACAAAGGCGTGAACAAATGTCGTAGGAAAATCTCACGTGTTCTGTCAAATCTACCTGAAGAAGTAAAGGCGTGACTAAGTTCGCATCACAACCACGCTCTCATTGGTTGAACTTCTTCTAAGGATGGAAAGAATCACGTCCCCTTTTCTTTGAAAGAGCACGCTTTCAATTTTTAAGGTGGCACGCCGCAAATTCTGATTCATCTCCTTTTTGTGTTTACCCTGCCGCCCCTCCCCACACCTTCCCATCTTGTATTTGTTTGGGTATTAATTATTCTTATTTTAATCTAGGAACACGTAAACGTTTTGGGCCTAGAATCTAACTTAAAATAAAATAAAAATAAATGGAGAAGACTACTCCGTTTTGATTAGTCTATTTTTTAAAAATAAAATTTTCAAATACAATGTTATAGTAATACATAAATAAAAAGAACTCAAAAACAATATCATCCATACAATACATCAAAAACAACTCACAAATATATACAAAAAATTAAATTTGACAACATTTTCTACATATCACCACCACCCCCTCCCTCTCCCTCCTCCTCCCCTAGGGATGGCAACGGGGCGGGGGTTGGGGTGGGGGACCCCTCCCCCATCCCCCGCCCCGCTACCTACAAATTCCCCCCGCCCCCCCCCCGCCCCCCCGCCTCCCACTTCCCCCGCCCCCCCGCTTCCCCGCGGGGGCACCCGCGGGGTTAATAAAATTTTTCCCGCTGGGTTAATAAAATTTTATTATAGTTAAATTTTAATAAATAATCAAGTACTAAAATATCAACACATCATCAAGTTATTATTCATTTTAATTTTACAATTGAAACTCATAAAAACAATCAAACAAAAATTATTTGAATACAATCCAACATGATGAAATAAATACAACTAAAATAGTTAAGTTTTCACTTTTGGTACAAATACAATCACTAATTCATTATTGTGTTTGTGCTTTTTTTTTGAGAAAAAAGTGTTATTCTATTAAGTGTAATTAGAAATTTAGTATAAATGTATTAGTAAATTTAGTATAACTAATTAATAAATTCTATTAGTAGACATGTCTAATTATTCGTATAATTGATAATATTAATTATATTACATACACTAATATACATTATATAATACATCTAACTAATAATATCATTATCATAAGTTTATAACTAATTAAATTACATATTATATATAATTATATATATAATTTTTTTTTTGCGGGTGGCGGGGCGGGGGATGGGGCGGGGGTATACTCCCCCGCCCCCCGCCCCGTTTCTAAACGGGGGGAAAAAATTTCCCCTCCCCCGCCCCAACCCCCGCCCCGAGAGCCCCCCGCGGGGCGGTTGCTCGCTGGCACCCGCTGTGACGACCCCACCTCCCCCTAAGGCGAACCAGAGGGTTCGGCGGGTCGCCTGCCCGGCTCTCGCCGGGACTCAGTCGTTCACTACAATCCTCAAATGAATTACAATATAAATCTCAAATATACATCACGTGGTCCACAAATATACATCCAAGTCTCCAATAATTACATGTCACAAATGCAGCGGAAACTAATTCCCAACTCTACATCAAATGATTCCAAATCCAAATTGTACAAAATATAGGCCGTCCATTCACGTGAATAAGTACTACAAGTCCTTCCTTCGCCTTGAGCCTGTGGAGGGGAATAAAATATTTTTGGGGTGAGCTAGAAGCTCAGCGAGTAACCAGAAAAATCAGTAATCAAATCGGTTTCACAATAGTTCATTTCAATGATGTCATAAATCAAATGATAATTCCAGAAACAATTACAATATTTCCAATACATTAAATATGGACTATCGATAATTCAAGAAACATTTAGCATGAAAAGCAATAAGAACACATTCATTAAAAGGATACGGTGTTTCGGTGGAACTTCGTCGGTCCTCTGCACCTTATAACTTCCGGATCCCCACGGTTGACTGGCCATCACCTTATCCCTCCAGTGGTAATACTCGAGTATACCGACGGTTGTCCAGGGTTCCAACCTACCCGACCGAGCCCAGTCCTGGCTCGAGTAGGTCAGTAACCGAGGCGGGGCCCAAGTTCAGCTTAGGGCTTACAACATGCACAAGTAACCAAGTAATTCGGCAAAGGGTAAAATTCATCAATTGAATAGGTCGAGTGAGGTAAAGTACACACTCGCCTAACAATGATGGACAACTTCATATAGCATGTGATTCATGATAATTAAGTAATCAAGTGGACACTTAGCACGTAAGCAATACAAGTTGATTTCATGGGAGCATGTAATTCACAGATATTACGTAATCACATAAATTGGAAATCGAGTAAACAGATAGTCAAGTAATCAGGTAGTCACAGAAAACAACGGGTATATAGAACACTCATATGCAAGCACGCATGATATGCAAGAAAACAGTTCAAAAGTAACTTTGGAAACAGTTTAAAAGTAAATAATGCAAGAAACATTTCACAAGTACTTTGGAAATAGTTTAGGGTCACTCACCTCCACGGCTCAGAAATCATCCATCATGTATCATTGCCTTGCTCAAATCCAAGCCTTAGATCGCAAACTCAATGCAAACAAGTCCCTTAAAAGTTCGGACAGCACTTCCCTTGAATTTACTAACTTTTCCAACCATCACGGCTTCATTATTTCCTCAGCCAGTCCCAAAGGTACACACACAACAACAAGTTCATCCAATAGCCATTTAGCAAGCTCCAAGTAGTACTAGTACAAGTCAAACTAGGGAAAAGTCCGGAAATGAAAGTTAAACTCAAAACCAGAAAAACAGTTTTGACGTCATTTTACGGTAATGGCACCAATGGCACTACGATTGTCGGATGAAGGTGTAAGACCCACCGTTTCGAAGCTAAAAGACAGGGCTACAATATTGAAGAAGGTCACTCAATCCAGTTTCGAGTGTAACCAGGTCAAAAATGCAAGATACTACACCAGAATCGGAAAAACAGGTTCACAAATCGCATTCTGGTACAAACATCATAAATCAGGCTACCGAAGTCCAAATCTAGAAATTCCAAAACCAGCTGAAAGATAAGAAACAAGGATACATTTCATCAGAAGACCTCAACAACCAATTCGAAAGTAATCTCAACCAAAATAACCCATTACAGACGCACTTCTCAATTTCAGGTAAAACCAGAACAGCAATAGTAATTTCAACTTTTCTCATTCCACACTACTCCGATTGACCTGAAATTTTGTAGGCACCCTTTAAAATGTCATTCCCTACAACTTTCATGTTTTAGGCCAAGGCCAATTCGGCCTCTAATTAGGAGCTAAAAATTCGGACAGAATGCTCCTTCACAAAACCGAATTTTCTGAAATTTCTTCCAAAACAGAAATTGATTGCAATTAATCACTTTTTCCACCTCATAGAGTCCTTAAACATCATTTCCAATCATCATAGATAGCCACACCATCATGCTTATAATAAAACAGAAAAATCCCCAAAAATAATAAAAAGTCATCATTTCAACCACAAACCAAGAATTAATCCATAAACTTGCATCTTCTACATCCACTAAGCATGATTTGAGCATCAATTAAAGGAGGAGGGTGGTTCTTCATAACTTACCTTTAAAACAAGAGAGAGAGAGCTATGGGTCACTTTAACCTTCCAAATAACTTCACAAAACACCTCAAGATCACTTAGCAAAGAGATTTTATGGAACAATTGAAAGATTAATCGGTGGATTTGAGAGATTGAGCAAGATTGGAGCTCATAAATTGAGAGAGTTTTCTTCCTTTGGAGCTTGAGAGAAGCCGGCTATGAAGCTTTAGAAATAAGATGACTTTTGGCCATTTTTTTTATATTTATTTGGTAAAGGTAAAGGAAAAGTCAAATGGTCAAAGTCCAAGACTTAATCTTATGGTGACACTTGTCACCTTTTGGTTCAAAACTTATCTTTTTGTCTCTCCAATACAAATATCTTAACACCTTATAAAATAATATCACTTAATACAAAATTCCAACAAGTCGTCAAAAATATATTGCGTTTACCGCACTTGCGGGTCCCACGTTCAAAATACGCTCTTAATTTCTCAAAAACTAACTGATACTAGAAAAATCATTTTAAAACTATTTTTGCTCATAAACTTTATCTGGGAATTTTTCTAATAAAGAAAATGTAGAAAAGGCGGGGCGATTAAAAAAATAAATCCTAGAAAATTACAAAATTTTCGGGTTCTCACACTCATTTTTTTTTCGGGGCGTCACACCCGCCCCCATTGCCATCCCTATCCTCCCCCTCCTCCTCCTCCTCCTCCTCCTCCTCCTCCCTCTTCCCCTTCCTTCGTCCTCCTCCCATCTAGGGGTGCAAAACAAGTCAAATCAATTCGAATTTTGACCTAATCGAGGCGAGTCCCAACTTAGTTTTATGAAGTTTGAACTCGAATTCGAAGTCGACGAGCTTCAAAAGTAGAGCTCGAGCTAGAGATTAAAAAAATAAAAAATTTATTATTTTATTTTAAAAAAATGAATAAAATAATAATTTTTTATCAAATAATAAAACATTATGGATATATATATGTATTTTTACTATTAAAATAATATATATATAATCGAATCGGCTTGCGAGTTAACGAGTTGAATATTTTTGAATCCGAGTTCGACTTGGTCAGCTTGAACTCGATTCAAATTCGATGTTGACCAATTTCGAGTCGAGCTCGGACTCGAACCACTCGCGAGCGACTTGATTCGTTTGCAACCCTATTCCCATCCTCCACTCCTCTCCCTAACCCTTCCCTTCTCTCCTCGATCTAGTCGCGGCGCGACCAAATCTAGGCGGGGAGGGGTGGGGAAGGGTTGAGGGGTGGAGAGGAAGAGGATGGGTGGAGGAAGAAGGAAGGGGAAGAGGAATAGAGAGGGAGAGGAGAAAGAAGAAGGGAAGGGGTGGCGATGATGGTGGGTGGGGCTGGTATTGGTGGTGGTTGTAGTTGTGGGTGGTAGTATTAATTTTTAAAAAGTATCCTAAAATATTTTAATTTTAAAAGGTACTCCAAAATGCATTCTAAAAACATCATAAAAGACATCTACAGTAAAAGCTTTTCATATACACTGTTACAATAAAATATTTTAAAAATAGTTAATTCAATCGGAGCCCATGTAAGCCAAATTTGAGGCTTTTCTTGTTTTGACAAAATGAAAAAAAATTGACATTTTCACTTTTCTAGATCAAAGTATTGTTTTCACAAAATCTTCATCTCTATAGTTTTGATGATCTTTATCCTCAATCCGCTAGAAATATCCAAATGTGAATTTTCATGTCTAATTGATTAATATATTGTAATATTTGGAAAGCTTTATCATATTTAGCTGCAAACTTTCATCACTGGATTGACATAGCTGTATTGATCAAACTTCTTCTTTTTCTTTTTTCTTTTTTTGTTGGAGGAATCTTCAAAGTTAGCCACTCAAGAATAGACCAAAACTAGACTGCAAGTAAGGTACCAAGTGTACCACGGATGGTACTGTTCTAATTTGTCTATCACTCCTTTTCCTTATCCACCTTCAACTTTATAAGTGGAAATCAATTATCCCACCATGTTATGATACTTACCAGTCTTCCCCATCGCCTATGGAATCGCTACTCGAGGCCGCAAGCATCTTGATCCAGTCCAAAGTGTTTCCAAAGTCATCACCTGATATATTCCAGATTCTCTCATTCTCATTCCCACACCCTGCCATTTTCAATCAAGACAATTACAAGGAATCTGTCACGCATCAATGAGTTTAAACAACTTTTCTAGATCTTCGTCGAGGCAACCAATGATCGATTATCTTTAATATGCACGAATTATATCAGAGAAAACTTACACCGTTGAAAAGACTCAGCACATTTTGACTCTATCTTTAGAGAAATGCTTTATCAAATCGACCTATCTGGCTCATCGTTTTCGAAAGAAATATCTATTATACACGATGACGACGTGAATCTATAAACTTCAAACTCACAAGCTGGATGAAGGCCTGTCCTGTCGTTCCCAAAAACATATTCCAAATAGCTGAAGAATGAAATGCCAACTTTTTTCCTGCAGTGCAGTGCAGTGAAGCATGGTCCCATAAAAGAAGGAATATCAAACACCAAAAGCAAAGAGCAAAAGAAAACATTAGAGCTTTGGAGGGTCCATGAAATTCATAGCAACATTGCATGGTTGGCACTTAGCGGTATAGTAACAAGTACTACATTCACATTGAAGGAGGAAGCTAGCCTGTGAATCATCAATTGGCTTCTTAGACCAGACAGTGCCAATGCTATCCCCACCACTGCAATAAGAATCGTACCTTATTCATTGAGAGGACAGAGACCAAGTGATTTCCACGGTTCATTTCATGTTATGAGCTCAAACACGTTTCGATTTTTCATTGATTCAATGCCTTGAAATTCATGTCAAAAACCCAAAATTTAATTTGGTTAAACCAATCATAACCTTGGAAATTGAAAAGAGGGCATTGAGGCAGTTTCATTACACCTCATGCAATCACTGCCCCCAGTCACAGAATCGTCTCATTCAAAACCTATCTTCTCAATAGTGCAACCTAACGTCTTTCTTTTTCTTGAACTATGGCAGGGGCCACCACCACTCACGAGAACTAGCAAACACGTCCTCTCTCTTTTTCTTCTCTGACTTTCTATCCTCAAATCAATTCATGATGGGTACGGTTTTTGGTGGAGCTCAAGAAAGTGAATTTGCTTTTCCATTAGTACATCTTTTTTTTTCGAGAAAAAAAAAAAAAGAAAGGTTCGAATACATGGTTCGTGCTATTTGACAATGAAAGATTGGTATGAGCTGAATGCTGTTGCTCGTATTCTTCCAAACTAGCACTAGGAAAAATAATCAAGCCTGCTAGAATGATTAATATACTTTAGATAGGGCATAATTATGTAGATGCATTTAAAGATTGTAGTTAGTAATAAATGATACTACAAAATTAATGCAAGTTCAAGCCTAACATTTCAGATAATTTGTGGCGAAAAAAGCAGTACTCTACAATTAGTAGATGCACTACAAAAATATTTGTTTGGATTGCCATTTTCTTCCAAAAAAAAATGTTTACGTCTTTTCGTGAACATATTTTTTAATTACATTTTTACTTAACATACATCAAATCGCTGCGGTCTATTTTTCTGACAAAACTCCAGTCCAAACAAGAAAAATCAAAATTGACTGGTTAATATTTGTTTTGGCTGATTTATGAGAATGTTTTTCAAAAAGTTTTGAGCTCAAAATTGACTATTCTTGGCCATAATCCAACCGTCTAATTGTGTTAAAGTTTGAACTGTTCTATTAGCGTACAAAATTCACATGTATATATTACGGTGGTCATCGGAGAAGCTGATCCTGTTTCCATTTATAAGCCTATTGAGGTTTCCAAGTTGAAAGGAAAAAATGTTTTTTTTTTTTAAGGTTATAAACCAGAATATCAACATTTTTCCCCTGATTGTTAGCTAATTAATTACTTAAAAAGACGTCCCACCAGATTACATGGCTATCGTGATTTCACATACTAAACCTTCCATTGCATGACTATAGATAACTTTCAATATCATAGTTGTAAGACTTTAAATATGTGAATATGACTACTTTGCATCCCCACACACACATAAAAAAAAAAAGGGAAGAAAAAGGACTAAGCATTCCAAATCTAAGACTCTAAAACAGTCAAAACAGGGTCATACAAAACCTTTTTGATTTGTGTGAGCTATCATTTGCTCCTGTGGTGCACCAAAATAGTTCTAAATGTACAAGGTTCACTTTTTTTTTTGTCCTTTCAAAAGAAATAATTAAAGAGAAGAAGAAAAAGGTTAACCACAGAGTAAATTAAAGTATCATGACTTGAACAACTATTCATCTCCTTTAATTAGGGATATATCTATGTGAGGTAACTCTCTTCGTCAAGCTACTGTGAAAAAAGAAAAGAAGAAGGAGAAGCAGAAGATGAAGAAGAAGAAGAAGAAGCTTCCCCACAAAGAGACATGGTTAAATACTTTGTTTTTGAACATTCTTTACTTCTTAGCTACTGTGTACACAAACAATAAAAACACAACGAAAGAGTACAAATATGGATGTAAAAATTGTGGTCCTCAAACATCCCTCTCTAGCTTTTAACCATTCTTGTCGAAATTCCCTTCCCCCACCACCTCTCTACTCCTCAATAGCTCCTTCCCTAGTTCCCTTCTCCCTCCTCCATTGCTTTCATCATCATCCCTTGAACAAGACATCTAATATATATATATATACACATATATATAAATGGATGCTAATCATATCCCTCCTAAGATAAAAGACAAGGTGATCAAAAGAGAGGCCAAAACTCAGATGCAACAGCAAGCAGACGATCAATCTAGCATGGAAGATGATGACTTCTTGAGTAGTACTGCAACAACTGATCAGGAGGACAGGAGTAAGAAGAAAGCTTGTGGGATTAATAACAGTAGCAATAATGGCGGCTCTTCTGGGAAGAAAGGGTCTAATACTGGTGGTGGAACTAGTGGTGCAAGTTCAATGAAGTGTTGCCAGGCTGAGAAGTGTACTGCTGATCTAAGTGATGCTAAGCAGTACCATAGGAGGCACAGGGTCTGTGAGCACCATGCTAAGGCTCAGGTGGTGATTGTCGGTGGAATCCGGCAACGTTTTTGTCAACAATGCAGCAGGTTTGGCTAAGCTTTTCCCCTATATTAGCTTTCTTCTGGTTCAATCAAAACATTTGCATTCATTAATCTGGTTTCAAGGATTAATTCTTGAACTTTTGATTAGTATATTTTCATTACATATATGACTTACCTAGAAAAGTTTATGGAATCTCAAGGATCTTAAGATTTCGTTTTCGAGCAGTGTAGCCTTGCTTGTTTACTACTTGAATCTATTGTTATTAGTCATTTAAATTACAAGAAGTTACTGATATAAACTGCGAATAATATTAGTACGATCTCTTAGGTAAGACTAAGGGAGTTGACTTGATTTTACAGTTTCTAATCAGGAGATTCTACATATAATCACTATCTTTTTTCTTTGCTTTTTCTTTACTGGGAAGCTGTTATCTGCTTTTCTTCATAGCAGACGTAAAAAATGGCAAATCAGCATCTTTTATTACAAATGCTCAAAAGCATCTTTATCGAAAAAGTAACTTGTATCCTGTTTGGATTGCATTTTTCTGGATTTTTTGTAAAAAATTTACTGTAACGATTTGATATATGTGAGGTAAAAAATTGATAGGAAAATGTGTTCATGGAAAACGTAACAATTTTTCTGAGGAAAATCGCAATCCAAACGGAGCCAAGGATGTTCTTTTTCTTTCTTTCTATTCCATTTCGTTTTCATCGCTGATTAAAAAAGAGTCTCTGTATATTCACAAGTATAACAACTGTATAACATAGTAATTATCACTCATATATTTAATTTTTCATCAACTTAAAATAAGAACATTCCGTCCGAATTACTTCAATCTAGTCATATCGTAGGCCTGGAGGTGTCATAGGACTTCATAGTATAATAGATCTTCAATGATTTGTTCTGATCCAATCACATATAATATTGTGGATTTTGTTGATTGATGCTATCACTTCAAATTGAATATTCGTAGTATGAAAACTAAATCCACCGTCCTTATTCAGGATATATAAATGTAATCAGCAGCCTTAATTTTAATTTTTTAAGACTTGCATAGTCAAATTGGTCCTTTTTAGGAAATCATATACTCGGGCAAAGTTTAGCCATCGGACTTGTCCTTGGAACTAAGCTAAATATGTTAGTACCAATTGTTTTTTTTTTTTTTGGTCAAAGCCAAGAAATGACTTTTGATAACTTTACAAACCTTAACCCAGTAGGAAACCACAAAAACCGGCAACTTTTTCTTGATTAGTACCAATTTTTCTTGATTAGTACTAATTTTTCTTGATTTGAAGTCCCCTTTCGTGTGAGAGACAATCGATCACTTAATGGCGGTGCTGGCTAGCTTTTCTGGAATTATTTTGGGATATGTATGATGAAATCATTGGTTGAGCTAATCGATTTACTTTTTGTGAATTCACTTTATATAACTTTCTTAGGAGGAACTTTATTGATTTGTCCTGTCATTTTTGACATAGTTGAGCTTTCTCTTGTTCTTTTGCCCTTTATCTTCTATGTCTTATCATTCTTCTCCTTACGCAATTAGTAACAAGCAATCCTAAATGACTGCCGATGGTAAGGAAAACAAAATTAGCATGGGCTGCACTTCTTTTTTCATCCGATAAATGAAACGCATTTCTGCTGCAGATTTCATGAGCTTGCCGAATTTGATGAGGCCAAAAGAAGTTGTCGAAGGCGTTTAGCTGGACACAATGAGCGAAGAAGGAAGAACTCAGCTGACTCCTCTCAGGCAGAAGGCTCGAGCCGCAAAGGGACAGGCTCTCAAATGAAAGAAATTGTCTGCGGCCAAGTTGATGATAGAGGAAGAATTCAAATTACAGTCCAAGAAAATGCCAATTACAAGCATTTCCAAATTAGATGAAAGAAGATCATGATCAGTTGTCCTAGCATTTACATTTGCTCTCTCTCTTCTGTCATCCTAAGCTTCATATCATGCAAAGATGTTAGTGGCAGCATTTATCTAGTTGATTGGTATAAGCAGAAGACGACAACATTTCTCTACAGGTTGCAAACTACGTGAATCTAGCTAGTTGATGTCAAGAACCATATATATCTAGCCAGATCCTTTGGTTGTCCGAAGAATTATTCTCCATTATACCTAGCAATTCCTATGTAAGTGTAAGTCTACTCCAAGCCTGATGAACCTGAATCTCTTGGGGTAAGGTGCTATTCTACCATTTGTACTCTTTAAGAAAGGAAGTAAGGTCTTGGCAGCTCACGCAGCAAGATGCTAAGCTTCCTTTCGTTGGTTTAATCACGGAAATATGCCATTTCTTTTTCTTTGTTGCTTTAATTGTGGATATATGCTAGCATTACTTCCACGAAAACTCTATACTTCCACCGGCTTTGAATACCCCATACGAGGCTAGACACGGTGCTGGTTCCACCGGCTTTCTTTCCATCAATTTGGGAAAGTTGGGCACTTTATTGTAATTCAAGAATGATAGTATGGAAGTCACACTCCCAAAATATGGAAAAGAGCTTTTGGAATTGCAAAATTGATCAGTCATATATTTATAAGAGGAAAATTTCTATTATTTGGTTTTATTTTCAAACCATTAAATTGCTATGTAAAAGTATAGGAGGAATTTTTTAATGTTGTTTTAACTATTTATGGTCCAGTACCTACTTTAATTTATATCTTTTGTACTTATCACCAATCAACTAGTAGTACTATAATTACTGTTGTCAAATTTTTCAAGCACATGCATGTACCCATAAATCACTTGAGAGGTCCTTATTACGGATAGTTGACTACCAGGACATGTTTTTAGTAGATCTGATTTGGAAAAAAGATAGAGAAGGGAAAACCAAAAAAACAGATGCATACGTTTACTATATTGAATACAATTAAGTGATTTCAATTAGTGATGCATCAACTCTAATTAGTGATCAGAAAGTACATTAAATGTTGTTTACTTTCTATATTACACTTACTAATCATGTTGAGCCTCATGAGAAGAAAATTTTCATAGTTGAGAAGACAGACAATGACTCGAATTCTTTTAGACAGAGAGAAAGTTAAGTATTGATGATGGTATTTTAAAGATTTTTAGATTACAAAGTGATTTCTGCCTGTATTTTTCAGTCAACTACTCTCTCATTTTTTGTTATAGTTTATTTCTTTGTTTCAATGAGCATCTGCAATGTCAAGTAGATAAAGGAGACATTGATGTCATATCATTTCTTTTTAAATAGTAAAACTCTCTAATAAGAGGTGTAAAGGACAACAATTTATCCCTTTAATGATTACTCTATACAAACAATTTGCTAATCATCATCAATTGTTTTCTCTTCTCCTTCACTATGCACTTTCTTACAAGAATCACATTGCTCAACGAAAGAGTTTTACTTCATTGCAACTATTATTTATAGTACTATGCAGTCGTACCAAATTATGAACGGACATAGATTTTTGTTTAAAATGAAACAAAAAAAAATCCCATGAATTCGTGCAAATTTTGTTCAAATTAGGAGCATGGTAAGTTCGAATTTCAAACTTGTTCTGCGAGTTCTTGCACAATCACGAAAATTACTTCTACAAAAGTTGAAAATACAAATGTAGACTTACTAGTTTTGAGTCAATTTTATGAATGGACATAAATTAATGTTGATCAAAATGGAAAAACAAGATTTTGATGATCAAATACAGATTGGATTTTTTTTTTTTTTTGTGTGTGTGTACAATTTCCAAATGTAGTATCTTTTCCACGAACAAATATTGATATTCCAAAGGTCTTCACTTCACTTCCTGCAATATTAAGTGGACAATGCTTAACTTGGCTTGTGAATGGATCCAAGGCCTAGTAGTTGTTAAGCCCAAATAATTGATAGTTCCTTAAGTTTGAACCAGTTGCAGCACCCCTCCCGTCAATAGTGTCTTCTTTAGCTCTTCACCCAATAGAAAATGCTTCATTATATTCTCATCAACTTCCAAGTCTTTTTATTTTTGAGTTTCTTCCTTGAGTTTGAGGTTTTCCTTGGTGTGAGTTTCGAACTTTTGCTTCCATAGCTAATAGTTTGCAATTTGTGAGGTCAGTTTGCTTAAGTTTGGTCCTTGGTCGCAAGAAATTTAATTTTAGTTTACACGATGTAGAGTTTACCCAATGCGCACTCTCAGGAAGCAACTGTGCTTTTACCTTGTCAAAAAAAAAGTTTCAATTTGAACTTAGTCAATACTTGAATAATGAAGAAAAATTTCACGAATGACTAGCAATCCTTGTGTTCTGAAACGAACAAAACAGTTTTACTACTATAGTGATTACAATTCTTATTAATATTCTTTATGGTACTCTAACGTCACATAAAAATAATCAATCTAGAATCTAGATAGATTTATGTTTAAAATTAAAAAAAGGTTTCTGTATAATAACATGCCGATTTTGCACGAATTTGGGGCTAATTAAGTTGAAATTTCAAAGTTGCTTAGTGAGTCTTTCTAATATTACAATAAAAATGTAAATTCAAGTGTACACATACTACTCTAAGCCCATTTATAGATCAACAAAATTTCTACTCAAAATGGAGAATGAATTCTATCATACTTGCAATTTTCTCTTTAATTTCTCATATTTGCTATAGTTTGCACAAGAAGTATGGTTCCAAACATCTTTATTACCTTCCTTCAAAAAAAAAAAAAAATCTTTATTACCTCAAAAGCAAACGTACAACACTGCATAAGTACGCATGCATTCGCAGTTTTTTTTTCTTTTTTTTTTACCCTCCCTTCTCTCCCCACACATTTCTCACAAACAAGGGGCACGGACGGTTGCAGGTGCAACCGTTCCGGACGGTTTTGCTCATTTTCAATTGCGCGTAACTTTCTTTGTACATCGCGTAACTTTTTTTACACATCGCGTAACTTTAGAGCAAATTTTTGTGGGTCCCACACATGGCGTGGAAATCGAGTTACAACTTGTTATTACAACCGCACAAATTTTTGAGGCCAGATCATGGCCATTAACCATTCAGGGACGGTCATCCATTTCCCCTGCCCCATTTCCCATTTCGCACCCATCATTTCCAAATTCAAAATTCAAATCCTAAATCTAACAATAGAGAAAAATCTAAAAATGCTCCTTTGACCATTAGACCAACCTCCAATGGTTGCATGCATTCCTAGTTAATTGATGTTCACCAATTTGAAATACTTACACCACTACCCTTTTTAAGAAATTTTTATTCAACCCTCTTGCATGTAGGATATTACATAGAGATTGGCACAAAATTTTTGAAATACGCAAAAAAAAGTTGTTCTCTGCTTACGGACTTTCAATCCATATTTCAATTTCTTCCTATTGAGCTTGTAGTTTTTCTTCATATAAGTCCCATATTTTTGTTTCTATAGCTCACATTCGCATTCAATTTGCACAGACTAGGTCCTCCATCACCCAAAAAAAAAAAGAAAAATTAGCTTTTGTTATGTTTGTCATGAAATAGATTAGGGGAGAGAGAGATGGCAAGCTAGTGGCGAAGTTTTGCATCCAA
Source organism: Coffea eugenioides (assembly GCF_003713205.1). NCBI lineage: Eukaryota > Viridiplantae > Streptophyta > Magnoliopsida > Gentianales > Rubiaceae > Coffea > Coffea eugenioides. Next base: position 44,217,331 of record NC_040039.1, read on the forward strand.
ACTTCAACTTAGATTGCAGCATTGATTAAAAACAATTATGTACTTCTAAAAAATATTTTTTGGCAATTCTATACTACTTTATGGATGTGTATTGTGTAATATAACAGATAATTTCATTTGAAAATTAAAATTTCCCATTTTTCTTTTTATATTGAAGCACAACAGACTTCTATAACATGTGAATATATATTTCTTAGATCTTGATGTTAAAATCTGTTGTATTCAGCATATTACTTCTTGATGTTAGCATTGTCTCTTTTATCTTTCTATTCTACGCAGAATCTGCAGGTTCCATATATCGTTGATGGAAGCATAAATGGAGATCGAGGTTAGATTTGTTTTTCTTTTCTTTCTTTTTCACATTCGTGATGTTTTTTCATACATTCTCTTTAGCTTATTAGGTTTATAGAAAGTGTGAACCCTATTTGAATACTTGTTCAAGGATGGATTTTGTAGCTAACATGAAGAAAGAAATTTCTATATGGCCAAATATGCTTAACAAAGTAGAAATCAAAGATGAATAAATATAACAATAATGGAAGACACGAATTAAGTTACTGCCTGCCTTTATTCTGATTCTCAACCATTTTAAAAAACCCAAATCCACAATTGGTGCAAAATCAAGTTGGAAAAATGATAAAGGTGAATTCTACTGTTATTGGTGGAAGGGTAGAAAAAGGAATGAAATAATGATGATGGTGAAAGAAGGGAAATGACGAACGGATGAGGAGACAGATGATAAATAGGAAGGACTAATTCATTCACTGTTATTTAGACTAACTTATAGATAAAAGATTAAATAACCAAAAAAACAAAAACAGCTTAATATGCTACAATAGTTTGCCAACTAATGCATGTGTTGAGAAAACTTTAGTTTAGTGGATAAATTTGAGATTCCAAAATCTAGATATTACTCATATTGCTGTAAATATTTAGTTCTACCACTATCCATATTTCATTTTATAAAAAATACAATAGTGAAAAATTTTTCTAGAAGAATGAGATACTGCAAATTTTTCCAAAAGCAAATTTACCAATTTAGATTTAGTTGAAAACAAGAAACAACTAGATAAATCAAGGAATATTGTAATATCATTTCCTATATCATATTCTCTTCATCTAAAAATAATATTTTTTTTTTTTACATTCTTCATTCTTTGTTCTTTCTCTAAAGAAATATAATTAACTGTCATTCAACATTTTTTAAAATGATGTCCTTTTTTGAATGCTAATGCATAATACATAAGTAGTATAAAAAATTCACACTGTTTATTGGTTGCCGTAAGAATTAATTTCTAAGTGATGTGGATTTATTCGAAACCTCAATCTCATAGTAAAATAAACAAATTACAAATTCAGATTATGTCGTCTCATCAATACATTATAAGTTGTCTATACAAATTCATGTATGTATACACGTGTATATATATATATATAAACACACATATACACGATGAAAATAGTAAGCGACTTTTTTTTTTTTTTTTTGGTCGACACAGGGGTGTCCGGGTCAATCCTTACGGGGCCCGACTAATCCCCTGCGGTTCGGGCCCGGCGCCCCAACCCGGCCCGAACATGTTAAGTGCGCGGAGGAATCCAACGGAACGGAGACTCGAACTTGTGACCTCAAGATTCACTGGTGAGAGGCGCTGCCGCTGGACCATTCACGCGCTGCCGCGGAACGGAGTATTAATGTGAAAAATCATATTGACATGGCATAATTACGTTGATTGCCTGACATAGCAATATCAAAAATATGTAAGTCTTATCCTTATCTTGGAGAATTTTAGAAGGAAAAAAAACCAATATGGTTTAATTAAAAAAAAAAGCCAATTTGGTTTTACCTTTTTTTTTTTTTTTTTCATAAAATTTTATTATTTTATAAAAATTTCGGCAGAATTTCCCCTTATAAAAGGACGAAACTCCCTGCCATCAAACCACAATTTGACAATAAATATACAATATAGCGAAGGATTAAGCACTGAAAATCTGATACTAAGATTAAATCTTCCGTTGTCCATATTAGGATGTCTTCCAGTGAATCTGAATGTTGATCCTTGAAGCTCAGCGGTTAATCTTGTCACTTTCACCTGCATTGGTCTTTTTTGCTTCTTATTCCCATTCATGCCAGACACCGTGTACGAAACGTAGGAAGTCCCAATCGATCTAATCTAATAGCCCCCCTGACCAATAGTGGTAAATCTGAAAATGTATTAAACACATGACCTGCGCAAGCATCAGCACCAAAATTTGCCAGATGATCTGCCGGTGTGTTTGCTTCTCTGTAGCAGTGTGTGATGGATTGGAAAGACTGCTTGAATATCATCAACTCATCCAGATCTCTCTGTAGACGCCAAGGACACGCACTAGTCCCTTGAACAATCTGAACCAGGGTGAGAGAATCTGCCTCTAAGTGTAACTCCAAGTACCCTCGAATCACACAATGTCTAACTCCCCATAACAACGCTCGAAGTTCTGCTTGCATGCTAGTTATCACTCCGAAGGGCTCCGCGTATCCAAATACAAAATTTCCTCGACTGTCTCGCACAAGTCCACCCCCCCCACTCCTTCCTGGGTTTCCCCGAGAGCATCCATCTGAGTTCAACTTATAACCTCCACACGGAGTTACCCAATAAACTGGCTTAATAATCATCCGCCTTTGATGACTACCCAACTCGAGAAGTAACCCTTCCCATGTAGGAGCAGAACACTGCACCCCCGGGAACCGTGATTGAAGAAAATCATGAAGAAGCTGAACAATCCGAGTCACCGTATCCCTTATCCTCATCTTCCGATCTTCAAACACCCCTTCATTCCTTATTTTCCACAAAACCCAGCATACTACCGAAGGAAGTATATTTTGTAAAAATTTTACACGGTCATTAGTTCCCCTCCTTACCCAACAAGACCACACCATGTGACGTGTTGTATGCACCCCACTAAATTCACCAGCAGTACTCTCGAATTGACGCCAGACCGATCGTGCCCCTTCTCCTGAGCAAAATACATGATTCAAGGCCTCTTCCTGAGGGTTCTGACAACAGAAGCATTTAGATGGGCCATAGACCCCAAACCTCTTTAGTCGATCCATAAGAGGGAGCCTCCCCTGTAGTAGTCGTAACATAAAAAAAGAGATCTTGACTGGAAGGCCTTGCTGCCATATACGGGCAAAAAGCCAAGAGGTGTCATTGGAATGACTGATCAATGAGTAAGCCGATGCAGTGGAAAAAACACCCGAGTTCGTCAATGTCCACACCATTCTGTCATTGCCCCTACCTGAAGGAGGATCAAGCTCCAGAACCTGCCTAACCAGTTCTCCATCTAAGAATTGATGGAGCATGCCCACATTCCAGACCCGTCGATCTACAAAATCAACCACGGAATGATCATGGAAGACATCCACCTTGTTGCAAAGCGCTCCTGACCCCATCCAATTGTCATGCCAAAAATCCAAAGCACCCTCACGAACTATCCAAGTAATATTCTCCTCCCCAAAACGCTGCATTGTGACCATCCTCCTCCAAGCCTGGGATCCCCGATGACCAATATCAGCAAGACAAGGGTGCTGCCCTGCACAATACTTTTGGAGCATAAACTTTGCCCATAATGATTGCTGTTGCCGGAATTTCCACCAGAGTTTAATGGAAAATGAGTCGTAGACCTGCATCAACCCCCGCAGGCCTACACCCCCTTCATCCTTCGGCCGACACAGATCTGCCCAACTGATCCAATGGTACTTGTTCCCCAAATTCAAGGATCCCCACAAGAACTTGGCAAACAATTTCTCTAGGGCCATCAACATCCCTTTTGGAGGGGACGCGGCTGCCAGCAAATGAATTGGCATAGAGGCTAACACGCTCTGAATCAATACCACCTTGCCCCCTGACGATAAAATCTGGTTCTTCCAAGACAAAATGCGATTCGCCACCGCATTATATGTATCCGTATAGTAAATCGTCTTACTCCTTCCGTCATATAAGGGACAACCAAGGTACCGTATCGGAAATACTCTTCTATTATATCCCAATACCTGGTTAACAACCGCTGTCCTCTGAGCTGGTGAGCGTGGATGAGTAAGGAAACAACTCTTCTGAGGGTTGAGCCGCTGACCTGATACCTCACTATAATCTTCCAGAACTCGTTTAATCAAATGTAGGGATGACCTGCTGCCACTAGAAAAGATAATCACGTCATCGGCGAATGCCAAATGCGTAATTATAGGACAATGAGGAGGCACTTTAAACGGAGTAAATCCTCTCTGTGTGGGTAGCTTGTTGAGGGCTCGAGACAACAACTCAGCTCCAATAACGAATAAGGCTGGTGAAATGGGATCTCCTTGCCGTAAACCCCGTGAAGATTTGAAAAAGCCGTGTGAACCGCCATTTACAAGCACCGAAAACCAAATATTCGATATTAAGCGCCATATCATGTCTATCCAAGTTTCACTGAACCCGAAATACCGTAACACCTGTAGTAGAAAGGGCCATGAGACTCTATCATAAGCCTTCATCATATCTAACTTGATGACCACGTTGCCACCCCGATTTGATTTTTTAATATCCGCTACTAACTCTTGGGCTAACAAGAAATTATCTGTAATCTGCCTCCCTTGGACAAACCCACTTTGCTGTGGAGATATAATCCGGGGTAATATTATCGCCAATCTTGTCGATAATAGTTTGGAAATGATTTTGTTAGTGAAGTTACATAGACTGATTGGCCGAAATTGCTTGAAATCTTGGGGGTTCTCCACTTTGGGTAACAACACAATTGAAGTAGCCGTGATACTCCTAGGTAGTTCAGCGCCGCAGAAAAAGCTGATAACCGCACGGTATATATCCAAAGCCACTACCTCCCAAGCAAAGGTAAAGAATTTCCCTGTAAACCCGTCCGGCCCTGCTGTGCTCTCTCCGTCCATAGCAAAGACTATGTCTTTAACTTCTGTAAGAGATGGAATGTCCGTTAACCGTGAGTTTTCTTGGTCCGTTATCAATTTCGGTATGATCTGCAGACCAGTAAGGCAAGGAAGGCCCCCCTCTGCTGTGAAAAGCTCCTTAAAGAAACCCACTGCTGCTTCCCCAATCTGGCATTCCTCATCGATCCACTCTCCAGCGGTATCTTTGATCCGATGAATTACTGCCCTATGCCTCCTTTCCGTGACCAAGGAATGAAAATATGTGGTGTTCCTATCTCCGTCCGAGAGCCACCTTACCCGCGCCTTTTGTTTCCAAAAACCCTCCTCAACTATAAGCGCTCTGCGTAACCGAGCCCGAGCATGATGTAACTCGCTCCGCCGTTGCTCAGTAGGATCCAGGTCGTATGCTGTTTCAGCCTCTGTTACCATACGTTCGGCATCACGTGCTCCCTGAAAAATATCCCCAAATGTCGTTCTAGACCATTGCTTGAGGGCATTTTTAACATTCCTCAACTTCAAGGCCAATACTTGAAAAGGAGAACCATTGACTGGTTGAGCCCAACAATCCTTGATAACCCCCAGTAAACCAGGATGAGTAGTCCAGATGTTTAAGAAACGGAACGGCTTGGGTTTGTTATCTAGTTTCGTATCCACCGACAACAATAATGGAGCATGATCCGATGGGTCACGTCCTAAATGTTGCACCATGATTTGGTATGGAAGCTCTAAAGCACGCCCGCATAGAAGTAAGCGGTCCAGACGTTTCCATATCCGCGCCGTTCCCGAACGGTTATTACACCAGGTATATCTTGAACCAGAGAATCCCGCATCACAGACACCGGCCATCGTCATGAAATTCAAAAATTCTGATCCCTCCGACGGTCTAAATGGCAATCCACCCCTCTTCTCCTCGGTATTTATGACCACATTGAAATCTCCTATCAAAAACCAAGGGTTGAAGTCGGGTTTATCCCCCAAAAGTGCATTCCACAAGTTTTCTCTTTCCTGCTCCGTACACTTCGCATGTATACAAGATAAAGTAATGAAGTCTTGAAAAAAATGAGATTTAACTCTAATAGTTAGATGTTGGGGAATTTGGTTTTACCTTGAATTGGTAATGAAACAATACTGTATAACCTTAGATTAGAACAAACTTTAGGTTAATGCTCTATTGAAACAAGATGAATATTTTTTTTTCATAGTCTCTCTGTTGTATTCAAGTACATTGTAGTTTTTTGAACTCACTGCACGCACATCACACGGTGCAAGCAAGAATAGAAATTTGGCTATTTAATTCCACATAGACAATTGTCAACCATATTTTTGCAACACCGCCAATATAAGATAGAAAACACAATTTCAATTTCACAATGACAGCCAATTAGTCTTGCTTTCAATTTTTAAGATTCTCATTTCTAATTTGAGCAGATAAAAATTGAATTAAAAATATTCTGTAACAATTCTCAAAAGAAAAATGTTTCGGAAATTAACATTCTCATGAATTATGGACACAGCTCATACTCAAATACTTTTACTTTAAAAACTACAAAATCTCGTAGAGAGGTGAGATTGAAGAAGTGAAGCGAGAGTAAAGGATTTGAATCTAAAACCTTTTGATTATAAGGTTTTAATTTTAATCATTAGATCAAAATGACTAGTACCGATTTGAATATAAATAATAATAAAAGTGAAAAAAATGAAAACTCGATTTTGACTAAGGGGTCGAGAGAAAATTTCTAATACTCCAACAGTGAGGGAAACTTTTGTACTAATTTGTGAAAAGGCCATAATTTCTGCTTAATTTCTACATCGAAATTTTACCTTTGTTTTAATTTCTGTAATCACGACCGTTCTTCCAAGTTCCAACTTCGAAGGGGAGAAAGAAGGATAAAAAAGAAGCAAAAGACAGCAACTCTTCCATCACTCTCCCCAGTCAATTATCCTCCCCATAGCCTGCAACCATCGTCTTCTTCAATCCTTTTATTTATTTCCAAATAATCTCCGCAATCCATTAAAGAAGGGGTGGTTTGGAAGTTGCCAGAGGAAACCATAAGTGGGAGGAAGAAAGGGAAAATACAAAAAGAAGTCCCCAAAATGGCTGCACAGAAACGAACTTCAATTCCTCAAGGTGGTGAGGAGCATTCTGCCCCGCATTCCAGCCGACCGCGGCGTAAACAATCGCGTAGGATTGGAGGTGATCAAGCGGCGAAGATGGCAGCTGATCAAGAACCGCAGCTGCGGCAGCTGCAGCAGCAGCCAGTTCAAGAAGCTGAAGATCAGCCACCACCTCAGGCCCCTGATGATCAGGAACCAGTTCAGCCGAATCCAGATGAAGGTAGCTAAATGGGCGTCGAATTCGAAATCCATATTGTTAGCATTGATTTTTGGATTGGTTTTCGATGCTAGTTATATGCGCAGTAGTAAAGAGTTGATTTTGACTAATTTGATTGTTGAATTTGTCAAACTTTTTCAGATTCTGGTGGAAGTGGTACTGACCCGGAAGAATTTGACGAGTGAGGACTCTTCTTTTATTTGTTTATCAATTCGTGTATGTGATTGTCAGTTTTGCATGTATGTATGTATCCATGCATGTGGAACTTATCTGCTGGTAGGAATTTGTTTTGATACATATAATTACTTTGTTTTGATAGATATTGAGGCGTTTTGAATTTTACGTGCATTAATTCGAGGCTTACGCATGTGTTAGGCATTTTGAGTTGTTCCGTTCACGAAAATTGTTTATCGAATCACCACATGTTCATGAACGTCTGTTGTAAAAATTTTCTTGGGGGTAAGTTGATTCGGGCAGCTTTTGTGCATTCAAGGTGCTTGAGTCAATGCCTAAACAGTCTCTGAATGTTGCTTTTTGATGCGTATTGATTTCATTTGTCAGCGGTTTTCTATACTCTGAAGAAGAATATGATTTTGTGAATTATGTCGCATGTGCTTTTAAAGTTCATAGAGGTGTAAACTGTGGTATTTATCTTTCCATATTCAATCAATGTAAGGCTTATGCATCATTATGATGTTCTATTCTTTAAAATAGTAGATGTGTGAGTAGCTATTCTAGTTATTTGGTAAAATCTGTTGTATAATTGCTGGCTTTGCAGTCTATCAGAATTCTCTAACTAGGTTGTTTACACAAAATGTCTTTGTTTCTGTATAAGGTTAAAGTGCCCACACTATATCATCTCTATTACCTTATCGTTGCTACCATTTTTAATTGGATGAGACATGCAGTGCAATCTTTGTTCTCCTTTATTTGTTCAAGCACGCATGGCGCACGCTGCAGTTAACCTTTATATGGATTTTTTTTTCAAATTCCTTTTCTCTCTAGTGCTATATTGATATTATAGCCCATATTTACTTTGGCTAGTTTGTTATGTGATATGCCTTCTTGCGCTAGATGAGCAGTTTCTGTATAATTGGTTATTAGAATTAGATTTTTCTACCTTATAAGCGTCATTGGTGATAAAAGGGTTGGTCATGGATATGTTTTCTGTGTTTAGTTGCTTGAAGAGTGGCATCAGTACTAACTTCACATTTTGTATATTTTGCAGAATTATCGATGTAGTACGGGGTGCACTTCGTACCAATGTGCAGTGTCCCATATGCCTAGGTACTTTTGTTGTTTCTCTTCCTCGTCATTCTGTAAATTATTTACTACTTTCAATTTTTTGCTAGGATTACAATGAGAGACTTTTTTTCTCTCAAATGTTTCAAGCTCGTAAAGATGTAGAATGTGCAATCTGTCTAGGTATTTTGTTTTTCAAGTTATTAATTTTTTTCCTATAATCTTATGTAATAGTTTATTGTCCTGGAGCTGCAGACATGTTGATATTAACATAATCTCTGAGTTTTATATTTTTTTGGTTCCTATTGAACTTCTAATTCTTAGCATTGGTATATGATTTTGTTGTGTATAGGGATTGCGTCCAATATTGTTAGTTTAAGTTTTGACGTAGTGGCCATGATCTGCTGGTGTGTCACCTTATGTGTTTCTGTGCAGATGTTTGCAAATTGTCATGTATCTGTTAGTATAGCTAACTGCACCAAGTTATGAGTCAGTTCTCATGTACATTAAGATGGATGAAGTGTTGCACATTAATAGCACCTGGGTATGCTTATGGTGCCTTAACAACATGAAAATTCCCAATGAGGCCACATTCAATGTGCAGTAGATTGTGTATAATTAGGTGTGAGTGATTTAATACATAAGAATTCAGGCCTGCTGAATCCTCCAGCTGCTTCTCTTCTATGTTTTACAATTAGTTATAGTCCTAGAATTTATGCATGATATTCAATTTTCTAGAAAATGCACCTACAGTCATAGAATATATGCATTCTAGTCACTTAATTTTCTAGAAACTGGATTTCTTCTAAAAGTTAATTCTATATATGTAATACTCAATGCATTGTTGACATTATTTGAAATTAGCTGTTCATTTTCTGTGGTGATCATATTTCCTTATATCATATCATCACAAGCATGGCATGCTATATCAACCTTCAAAAATAATTGCATAAAACGATGCATGGCTCTAATTGTATCTCCTAACACTAAACTTGCACCTATAATTGTATGGCTCACCATATGTATGTAAATTTGGTAACGGGATTAAAAAAGTCTGAGTTCTTCATGTAGTTGCCGTGCATAGGTCTTGTGACTATGACCAGACATGCCTTGTAGATTTGTTCACATCCTGATAACCTTTTTGACTGAAGATGAAAGTGTTATCATGATACTATTTACTTCATTGTTTGCAATGACTTTCCTTGCACTATAGAAAGATTTTCATAGTAATTACTGAATTCGAGTAATTTGAACACCCCCCCCCTCTCTCTCTCTCTCTCTCTGTGACTCTTTGTCTTATGTTTGTGCGTGTGTGCGCGTGCATCATTTCATGGATCCTTTTAATAAACCATTTGCAAGTATGATTCGTATAAAAGTACAGTTCAAGAGATAGTTATCCATACAGAAAAACTCACCTTCTGGTCTCTTGCTCAGTGTCCATGGGGAATTGATTATTTTCTGTGACTAATTATTCTGCAACTTATCTATAACAGGCATTATTAAGAAAACTCGAACTGTTATGGGATGCCTCCACCGGTTTTGCCAAGAATGCATTGACAAATCAATGCGAATAGGGTATGTAATGAAAAAAATTTGCTCTCATTTATTATTTTGCGACACATCTGATGTATTTATTGGGTAATGTGGATAAATAATGTTGCTCTGAGATCGCACAAGGAAACCTGTAATGAATATTTCTTTCTTGCAGGAACAATGAATGTCCTGCTTGCCGCATACATTGTTCCAGCAGACGTTCTTTGAGAGATGATCTAGACTATGATACCTTGATTGAAGCTATATATCCAGACCTTGCGGAGTACGAACTAGAGGTAGTTCTTTTTGTTTTGGTTTTTTGGTTTGCATTACAACTTTACTTTAAATTCAACAAGGTATATAATTGGCTGACCTGTTTTATGTGGATGTTCCTTCCAGGAAAATGTCTTTCATGAAGAGGAAAAAGCACGGAATAAGCAGGTCATTAAGCCAATGCCAGCGAGATTCATGTTTGCTTGCATCTGTCTTGACTTTTGTTTTTTTCTGTTTGTCTTTGCCTTCTTCTTGTCGATCGTTCTACGAGTTTTTATACATCTTAACGTATGCTTATGGCCTGTTATTCATGCCTAAGTCAGAAGTGATAGCTAGGAAAGGTCTTTTACCATTTGTTTTCTACCCTAACCCCCAAGTAATCAGAGTTCTTTTCTTAGAGACCTTGTTGAGAAAAATCATTTGCAACTTGCAAGTGTCATTATGGTATATAGGTCCATTACCAAGATTTTGCTTCATGTTAGTGGACGTAAAATATTTTACCCTGACAATTGGCTGCTTTTATCTTCACCTGCTTCACTTACCCTTTATCTGTTTGCTAAAAGTTTGATCCAAGTTTAACTAGTATTATACGCTAATTCTGTTGCTTAGTTTGATAAATATATTATATTGGAAATCAAAAAGTTGGCCTCAGTGGCTCCAGGTACAGTTTTATTGTTAGGTATATTTTGGGGACAAAGAACTGGACAGAACCTACAATGCAGCTAGTGAATAAGGCTCTCCCTGTATATCTTTCATAAAAAATTATTTTTGTTGTATATGTGATTTGTTTCGAGTTTGTCCAAGTAATCTGCCTAATTTAGTTTCAGTTTAATTATGAGCCCCTTCTTCACTGGTGGATGTTATCTAATGTTCATTTGACAAATTAGTTTTCTGTTTGGTGTTAATAGTAATTATAATCATAATTTCGGTGTCTTTTCTTTGCCTATGGTTAATTCTATGATGTCTTGTGATTAAAAGTCCACTAACTAGAATTTAAAATTGATGTGGAGCAGTGTTCTTTGGTTCCATATGCTGAATAGGGAAATCAAGTTCCATTTTTAGCCATGATTCTTTTATCTTAGTTTTCATCACAGCGACACATGCTTCTCTCTCTCTCTCTCTCTCTATATATATATATATATAGCGGAATGTTTTCCTTAACCGTTGCAATTAGCACATGCCACATCCAATCATCAATTGTACCCGTTATATATCAAATTCGTTCCCTGAAGTGGAATGATTAGTTTTGTTTCTGACCCAAAAAGTGTCTGAAGCTTAACAATAAAAATCCATTTTGTATGCATTACATCTTCATTAAATTCAAAAAACTTGTTTTTACAAAAGTTAGTCTTTCAAACAAATCATTAATGTACTCCACTGAAAGGTTTCTTTGTTCTATAGGATCTCATACTGTGTAATTTAAAAGGAGTCCTTCTGTGGATGGATCAAACACTTGTCTGCATTAAGAATTTTGTTAAACCTAAATGTCAAAATGTTAAAACTATATTGGTGGTACAGCAGTGCTGCCACTTCGATGCAGACTTGGTGGATTATTTAGTGTTGGGAGATTTAGGGGGTCTATAAACCCAATATTCGATGTTTTTTTGCAATGGCTTTACCAGAAAAAGCTGAGATATATCTATTAACAGGATTAATTTTATTCGATGTTTTCCCTAGTCTTTTGTTCTTTCTCATGCTCCTTTTCAGAATAGCATCTCATTGATTGTTGTGGCAACAGTTTTCACTCCGATAGCTATCATAACCATGCAAAGGTTTCTAATGAAGTAATTTCATAAACTTGTGAGGTGCATAGTGAATTCATGGATATACATACTAGACTTTTAGTTTCAGGATCATCAATTTGTGAACAAATGTAATTCATTGCTAGAATTAGTAATTTTTGCAATGATTTTGCTGCCACTGTGATTGGGCAGGTTCAAGCATCAATTGCTGAAATTTCTAGACGACAGTCAGAAGCATTAAATAAGAGGCGTAGAACATATAGAGATGCAGATGACTTAAGAGTACCCCGCAGTCGCAGTGCAACTTCAAGAAGAAGAAGCAATCAGAGAACTGATATCGAGCCTGATAATGTTAGTGAGAGGGAAAATGATCTTCAAGGAAACTTAGATCCATCAGCATCTGACAGATCTCACATAGAAATCAAGAACCGCAGGCCTAAGAGACGGGCTAGTACTCAGCCTCCACCAACTTCCCCATCAGCTGCTAATCCTGATAGTGAATATCTCAAAAATCCAGTGGAGCCAGTGAGAGAAGATTTAGTTAATCCTGTTGGGGTTGCGCACAATCCAGAAATGCTGACTTGGGGCAGAGGTGGTGCTCGTAGCCATACTCGACATGGTGGTGGGAGTGCTGGCAGAGGCACCAGGGGCAGCCGAATGTCCAAGTTGATGGATCAGCTGGAAAGCTCCTCTAAGATTGATTATATGGTATGTCAAGCTATTGGTCTATTGTCCTACCTATCATTTATTTATCCATTGGAAACAACATGAGACCTAAATGTAACGGTCCAAATACAGTTCCTGTATATGGTTCTTCTAATTTACATATTTTGTGATACTGTAGATCATGGCATCAAATTTCACTTGTCTTTCCTAAATCTATTCTTTGCAGACAGAAACCCCATTTGCATTAGTTTCTCTGGACAAGGAAAAGATACCAAATTTAGAAAAGCCCTGGCTTTGTTTGCAGTCAAGCTCTTCCGTCAATCAACTCCGCAAGGTTACAGTTTTCTTACATGATTGTCTCACAGTGACATGAATATACAGTCACCGAAATGTTAACCACTGGACTGCTATCTATTAGTCTAGGGTCTAATCAATTTCAGAAGATATAACAAGGTCTCGTGGCTTCATTTGTTAAAATCCGTCTTTCCACTGTTCAAGAATGGTAAACATTCATTTAAAACTATTTGGTTACAGAATATTTTTTTTGTTGGATCTTGACCCAAAATACTTGTGTTCGGAATGTGTATTTCTTGTATTATACAGTGTCAATAGATAATTCAAGATGGTGCCCATTCCCTGTGCCAGATTCTTTATACCGTTCTCTTTTCTTTCTTTTATTAGATATTCTCTAGTTGTCGTCTAACTTCATTCCTTTGTGAAATATTTTGTTACAATAGCTCGTTGCTGATGAAGCAAAATTTCAAGCTGAAGATGTTAAAATGCTGTTAGTTAAGGAGGCAGGTGTTGATAAAACCAGTGCTGATTATTCACACATGATTGATAGACAGGATCCCCTTTCACGGATGGTTAATTGGTCCAACATTTGCTTGGAAATTTTAGAGGGGCAGGAGACTCTAGCTGGGCTCCGTTGCTCTACAAACACCATATATTTGGTAAGTGACAATTCAAAATCTATGTGATATTGTGCTTGCTGAGCCTTCTGTTTTGGTGACATGTACTATAATCCATTTTAAAAGGCACATGATCATTCTCTTTATATTCCGTTTTTACTCCTTAATGAAGTGCCTTTTCTGTTTCAGATACTAGCTTACCAATGCAAAAAGGATAATCGGCAAATTCAACCCTCTCCTCTTTGAGAAAGAGGTAACAATGAAGTGTTAAGTGTGAGGCTGCTGCTTCTTGTGAAAAACTAAATGCTTCTTCAACTCCAGCAAAGGCTTGTTGCAACAAAACTAAAGGCTTCTTCAAAGGAAGGGATCAACCAACAGGCCGGAGGGTTTAAAAATGCATGTTTATTGCAAAAGACTTGTGCAATTATTGGTGACATTTCATCTTAGGTTTCTTCCAGAAATTTTGAAGTTTTGATGATAGAATTTTCCTTTTAATGAAGTTGAACAATGACCACAGAAAACATTTATATAGTTACATCCACCTATGTATGTAGTGTAAATCCTGTATCTTTTCATCGTGGTGTGACTTGATTCTTGACCCAGTTCATGGCCTTTGATGTCATCCCTTACCTATGCTGTTAGCTAGAGACCTCATTTATGCTGGGTTTCTGCTTATAAGAAGGGGGTTTTACACACATTCTCTCTCTCTCTCTCTCTCTCATTCACCCCCACTCACGCACAGCGAGTTGTACTGCTTATCATTTTGAAATTTGCTGTAGATAAAAACATGCAAATTCAGCCAGCCTGGAACTGAGATTGGTCTTGTTAGTTTAGCAGGTAAGATATGTCCAGGGTTCTAATGCATTTAGCACAACATTCAAGCAATATAGATCAGGAAAGATATTATTATGAATCTTGTTCTCCAAAAGCCAAATGCTCTCCAGTAGAAGTTTTTCTCTCAAACTGCCCTAGATGGGATTTTTTTTCCTCCAAAGTATCGAGAATTCATGTCAGAATTTTAGGTCATCCCAACTCAGCAACCCAAAAAATGAGAGAGAGAGAGAGAGAGAAGAGCATTTAAGGTCACCCCATTTCTTTATTCTCTTAGAATCAAAAGAATAGTGAACTTGAGATTTATGTTAAATAAAGAAGAGCATTTATATTAAATAAAATGAATTATGAACTTATATATTGAATCAAAAAATTTTGTGATATATGTAGTCAGAAGCCAGATGGGACTGGTTTTACATAGCCTACATAGCTGTTGAAGGCAGCAACTGAAGAAAGGGTAGGGAGTTCAAGAGGTCTTGAACGAGATTTACACATCCAAATCATCTCATCTGAGTTGGCAAACTGGAAGCTGTTGCCGGCACAGGGCAGACCATCCTTCTCTTTTCTTTTCTTTTCAGTATATTTAGTCTTGGGGACTTTGGTTTTGTAACTTGCTTAGAAGACCTGTTATGTACAGAAGAATTATGAGGTTAGATATCAATATGAGGCAAAAAGCAAAAGCAGAGGAATTGAATAGGATACATAGATAATAAGAAAAACAAGCAGTTTCTTTGTTTGCATACTTTTGTGGTAAGAAAGGATGCTCGAAGTTAGGAACTGGTCGGGCATGAGGCACCAATGTCCTTCTTAGTTGTTTTAATGCCTTCTCTTCTTCCATCTGCAATTCGCTCACATTAGCCATTGTCAGGAAATTGCATTAATAAACTTGAATGTTTATCTGTATATACCAGTCTTTCTGATTCAGCTTCCTCTCTATATCTCTTGTACATCATTTCTTTCTCCTTGACCTGAAACCAGTTTAATGTCAGCTTGTGACTTTGGACGCAAAATCCCAATCCTCCCCCCCCCCCCCCTCTCCTCAAAGGTTCAAACTCATAAACATCTGTTACCTTTTTATCGAATTCAGCTCTATCAACAGCTCGATGGTCTACATGAAGATTGAATGTCTGAACCTCTGTGAGTGGTTTACGTGCTTTTTCAGGGACTGGAATTGGATCCCTTCATTAGCAGGAAAAAGAAAATCATTTTATCCCCGCAGTTGTCAAAGTGAAGAAATAAAACAGCAGAGCAGAGCAGAGAAAGCAAACTAAGGTCTTACTCTCTCAATATAGGTTGGGCCTTAAATATTCTCATTTGGGCTTCTTCAGTCTCCCTTTGCTGCCTTTCTTCCATCTCCCTCTGTATTTCTTCTTCATGCCTCACCAAACTCTCTAATTCAAAAGGTTCTGGTCTTGTGCAAGGTTTTGGCTCTGGTTTGGGTGGAATCTGCTCAAGAATAGACAAAAATTAACAAGCCCTCCCTTTCAAAAGTAATGCCATCAACTATCTTCTATCTGCTAATAATTGATCAAATTATAAACAAGAAGATGGGGAAATACCACAGGGTAATCAGTGGTGTAAGGATATGGCAAAGCTTTTGGAATCCTAGCCCTTTCTTCCTCCCACTGTTTCTGCAAAAGCTCACTAACCAGTTTCTTCTCTTTCTCTGCTCCTCTTTCCTAAGAATATGACCCAAAGCCATGACGATTACTTTGGTGCATAGATCTAAACCGGAAATGGAATATATCAATGATAGATATCCATCTGAATGCAAATGTACCTCTGTATGCAAATGGAAAGGGTTAGGAGTAGTGTTCCCAGGAATAGGTTTGTCCTGTTGACGTTCTGAATTGATTGAAAGCTGAAATTTTGAGAAAGATGCAATCGTCAGAAAATGGGGGAAACAAAGAGTAATAATTGGACTAGATGGTATGCTAAAGAAAGTTGAATTAGCAAATATGAAAACCTTGTCAAACATGTCAGCCACATTAGTTGCTGGTGGGATCCTTTCGTCTGTGGCAAAATGAAATTCTTGAGGCATAGTGACCTGCCTTTTGGTGTTGCAGAACATTCCCAAATCTCCTTTACTCTCGAATATCTGTGACATATGAAAAGCTTATGATATCAAATAGGCAATCCAAAGGTTAACAAAACATATATAGTCCAAGGGTGGTGGCAGCTAGCTACCTTCCTGTTTAAAGGTCTTGCCTTGAACTTGGGAACTTTTTCTAGTTCTTCTTCTTCCAATTCATCAGAACTTTTGATCTTTGGCGTCCGTGCCCTAAGTGATGTTTGAAGACGAGGTGATTTTGGTGCTGTGAGATGTGGCTTCCACAGATAACTCTGTAACGTATAGATAAGCAATTTTAGCCTAGAAAACCACATATTCACTAGAAATCACAAAGTTCAAAGAAGGAATAGTACTTCAAAAGCCTGAGAAGATTCTATAGATGCTACAGTAGATGTTTCTGCATTCTGATTTGCTCTTGCCATTGTTTCCAGATGAAATTCCTGCAAAGCGAAATGTACCAACCTCATTATTTTAATGTATTTTGCATTTTCTATCGTGTCCCTGATCAGGAACTTTCCCTCATTCCCCCCTGTTTCACTCTGGTGTTCTCTCTTGAAAATCCTTTATTACATCATAAGTACCTTAAATTCTGGAAGCTGGGGTGTGGTTCTTGGCAATTTAGGCAAAGTCGGCGTTTCCAAAATCTATGACACAGGCAAAATGTAAGGTACCATCATACAAATGGGGCACATGACAAATCAAGTAAGGATATCCTTAATTGACAAGACAAACCGATACCTTTTTATTTAATGGCCGAGCTTTAAACTTGGGGACTTTAGCCATCATTTCTTCCTCAAGCTCAGCAGAACTCTTTACTCTCACTGGACGCGCCCTCTGAGCTGTTTCAAACTCAGGTTCCTTTGGCCTTGTCAACGTGAGCTTGGGCTTCCGTTGCACTGTTCCAGCAGCAGAATCCTGAGCATGCAAAAATTGATTTAAAAAAATGCTTCAAGAAACTAAGCCACAGAACAGATACAAGAATTGTTGAATTACATGTGATAGTGAACTGCTGCTCCTAGGAGGCAGAGACATCTCTCGTGTGTTGGACTGAAACTTCTTCATCATTTCTGCCATCGAAACAAATGGTATAGCAGGTTCTCGAACATAAAGCTGAACATTGAAGATGGTTGAACTCAGTCAGCTACATGAAGATTACATTGTAGAACAAAGTCCTAAAAAGTAGATAAAATCTAAATCAAAAGGAAGAAAATCTAAACCAAGTAACCTTTCTATTCTCCTTGTTGGTTTTGGCAGTTGACAAGCATAAGTTGGAACTGCTGCTGACCAGGCCATTCCTTGTTTTGTGGGGCAAATTTTGGGGTTTGACATTAAGGATCTAATAATCCAGCATAAGAAGAAAAGTTCAGAATGAAACTTCTTAAAGTATCAGTGCATGCTGATTAAGTACGATTACACTAACCTGCCTAGATTTGCCCCCTTCAAGTTTTTGCCGCTTTACGGCTTGATTTTCCTGAGCAAAATTAGGAGTTTCAACAGTGCTTTTCACATTTGTGTCCCTGTATAAATCAAAATAGAAAATAAGAAAAGAAAAACAAATCATCTAGAGAAGAATGCACAAGTATTTTTGTAAAGAGTTCATGAAAAGTATGTAGTACAGACTTTCTGACACTAGCTGGTTTACTGCTTCTTGATTGTGACTGATATTTCGACTTCAATGCTGGAGGGTTCTTCAGCATACTGGCTATCTTTCTGGCTGTCTGTTGCTTCTTGGAATCAGTTTGCTGGGATTTATTCCTCCCAGAATTTGTTGGTGGTGCTGGGGTTGAAACTTCTCCGCCAACTGTTATTAGATACATATGCTATTTTAAAGAAACAGAGGGAAGCGTCGAAAGAACAACAGTTACTGGGAGGTTTAAAATAGCTGACCAACCTGGGACAGAAGATTCCTTCCCATCTAATTCCTGCAAATAGAAAAAGGTTATGAGAAACTGAACCACATTGCGTCATTGCTCTATTGAAAAATGAGTACTACTACACATACAGCACTAGTAAGACTTCTTGAAGGTTCTTCTTTAAGCTCAACTGGATTCACATTCTTAATTTCAGATGCCCTAAGTTCTCCAGCAGCCTGGGGCCTGTATCATGCAGGAAAATTAGGATATCTTTCCAATCAAGTATAATATGAAGAACATATGAACAAAGAGGTGAACTTTCAACAGGACTTAAGTAAACATATGTTGGTTTTTGGACAATATAAAGAGATCAACCTGATTTGGCTCTCCAATTCCAAAGTTGACTCTTTTGCAGTACTACAAGTAGCTGTTGATTCCGATGATTCTGATGCCTAAATAGCAGGTAACCAGATCAACATGGAACTAGACAACAGGCAAGGAGTATCTATGCATCTCGGGATACTAATTGAAGGAACGGAGTGTATTGTAGGTGTAAGTACCTTGTGCAAATTCTCACCCTCGTTAAAATCACATATACTAGCAAGTTGCACGGACCTGCCAGCCTTGATTCTGGGCATAAATGCTGCAGGATTCAAGAGAAAAAAAAAAAGGATTTAGACAACAATCCCCTTAGTTTCGAAAAGGTGGAATACAGAAAAGCAACACTAAGACAAAAAATTTATCATCCCAAGCGATTCCTCCAATTGAACTACAAGCATCCCCAAGAGAGTGTTGCAGCATTCCACAAACAGAAAAGTACGTGGACCACAAACACAAGAGCCAAGCAAATTGCTACAGAAAAAGTCCTATAAAACTTCTCATCATTTCCATCAAGGTTAGAAAATGTCTTCAGTTATTTCAGTGTCTTGAATTATAGAGAAAAAGAAAATGAGTAGTTTCCAAGGTACTGCCTAACCATGATTGCATGGTCTCAATCATTGTACTGACCTTATATTTCTTCCCTGGACAAGGAAATAAATGTTTATAGTAGTAATGCTTCAATCATCTTTTACGTATAGTCACCATAGTGTTCTAGGATTAAAGTTACTGGAGCCATCAATTAACTGAAACAACAGCAATTTAAAGGTCATATATGAGCATCAAATCTGCTCCTAATTTGGGCCTAATACAACTGATTCTTCTAAAAATTGCCTGATTGAACTGATATTGTTTCTTCATCAATTCAAGTGGTTGACAATAAGGGAATAAATCAATTCAACTTTAAAGTCTAGTTCAACTATGGTTCAACAGAATAGCATATCAGAAGACCTACAAGCATGGTTAGGCCAAAAACATAGCAATATCAGTTCCGTTTCCCTGTTTCTCTTCCAGGTGATTGACCAACTCTAGAACCGAACATGATGAACCAGAGACGCCTTATTTTGAAGTTAAAAACAAAAAACAAAAAACAAAAACCACACACGCACTCAGACACGCACAAACTCAGGCGGACGAGAAAGAGGACATTTCAAGAAATGACCACAATCAAACTTAGCTATGTCCGGAAATGTTCGCACAAGATACTTTAATAGGAACCCCAGCAATACATGAAAGACTTAGCACTCTCAACAAACGAATTTATGAGGATACTTTAATCATTTATTGAATCCTAATTTAAAAGAAGGTACTTGAAAAGAAAATGAACTGAAGAAGGTATCAATTAATCAAGAACCCATAAAGAAAATTCATCCATTATGAAAGAAAATCAAGGACCCAGATCATAAATTACGAATTCAAATTCGATAAAAGGTTAGGGCAAAACTGCAGGCAGTGTCAAATGAAAGCTAAAATAACTAACACTATATTATAATGAAAGAAAACCCACGAAAATTAAGTCAAGAAAATGAAAACCTACTAACCTAAAGACTCCAACAATACAAGAAACTCCATAAACCCCTAAAAAAGTGAGGAAATTCTAAGGCTAAGGGAGAAATCAGAAGGTGAAAATGAACGTACGAGAAGGGGCATAACTACAAGCAGTCTCAAACCAAAGCTCTGCCTTTTTCATATCTTCCTGCGTTTCACCATCAATAAAGTCATAGAATTTTGGGGCCCTGAATTCATAGGCCTCATCTATCATGTATGCCTCACTAGTATTATTACCATTTGGGTCTTCAGCAACCGCCATAATTGGCCAAGAAAATGTCACTTCTTTTTTTTTTTTCTTGTGGTGACTGATAAAAGAGAGATTGGTGGTGAGAATGTTGGGATGATTGTCGATGTCTAGACCATGATGAGAAAAAGAAGTGCGGGGAGATGAAACGAAGATTATAGTAGAAGGACCAACGTTCGGTTTAGTCTAACGGTCGAATTGTTTTTTGAAAAGTTGGGGGAGCTGGGTGTGATGGTTGGAATGGGGTGCATTTGTGTAACGGCTAGAAACGAGGACTTGTGCTCCAGCAGACGGTGTCGTTTCATCCGGACCGCATTCGGCCACCACAATAGGGGATAAAGAACAAGAAAGGAAATTAAGGATATGTGAATTAATTAGTCATTAAGAAAGGATATGTGAAAAAGTTTAATTATAGGTGTCTTTCCAACGAAAATGACATAAAATAAAGAGGGCTGTGTGTGATTATTTATTTATTTATTTATTGTTTTGCTTGTTGATTTAGAGAAAAAAGGGTACAAAGGGATTTTTGAAGCAAGAAACAATATTGAGCTGTCACTGCAATTTAGAACAAAAGCTTGATATGTATTTTTGTTATCTTCAATAGGTATATTTAAATAGTCAAAAAGGATTATCTGCATAGCTTTGTATTATCATATCATCGAGGGATTATTCAAAGAAACAAAATGAGTGAAAAAAAAAAAAGAGCATAAATGTGACTTTCTTGAGACAGAACATGAATATTAGTAAAGAGGACATATTGCTGATTTATGCTTAGGCACATATCCTATAAATTGTGTCATCTTTTATTCCCATGTTTTTCTTTTTTTGAAGGAATTATTCACCAGAAGCTTTGGAACAAAAAAAAAAGAGAAAGTTTAAGTATATGTTCACCTGAAAGGTAGCGGAAAAATCCCAAGAGGTCAATTAATTTCTCCTTAATCTTTTAAACTGGCATTTACTTCTCCTTTTAATGGTGATTTTAAGACATTTCTTTCAAATACTATAATATTCACTCCACAAAGGCAAAACCTCTTTTGGCTTCAGTTTTTTCACTTTCTTTACTTTTCCATTCGGATTTAAGATTTGATGTAAGAAAAGAAAAAAATATATAAAGTGATTCTACAATTAAGACAATATATGATTTCTTTTTCTTGGTCTTAAATAAGTGAAATTGCCCCGAGGTAAGATCATATACACTGGATTGTTAGATATTAATGTAATGTGCAACAAATCGAAACTGTTATGAAGTGATATATATTGTGATTATGCAATTTCCCATTAATGATCAAAATACAAGATGAAGTTGCAAGAAACAAAATTCAATTCCTCTTCAGCAGTTACCATTGAAGGGAAGATATGGAACATTTTTCCATTCTAAAGAATTCTAGAGCTCTTAATTTCCCTAATTCTCCAATTCTAGCTAAAAGTAAAGTCCTACACCATATAACCTATTCAACAAATTGTTCTGCCACTTTGTATTCAGAAATCAGAATGTGTTCATAACTGTTCATATGGTTAACTACACATAATGTATAAATAGCTAGCTTACTATATATAAATTTGGCGGTTACTCACAAGCATTTATGGTTTAATTTTATTGATGTTTTTGTTTCAATATATATGTTTTCTGTTATCACATGCATGCATAAGAGACTTCAACCACCAAATAAAGATAAGCAAAAATGGTCAATTTCATCCCTAAACTTTTCACTAGTGCTGATTTAGTTCCTAACTTTTATTTCTAACCAATTTGATATCTGAACTTATTTTGCAGTTCCAATTAAGGAGTATCACCACTTAAAACTAACTTGACTCCTAATTGACCAACTAAACAGGAGTATTTTGAGAACGTCACTCACGGAGTTATAATAAATCAAGTAAATCGTGTAAAAAATCACAAGATTAAACTTTAAAAGTTTTATTAAGTGTTTTTTTACATGATTTAAAAGTTTTATCTAGTAATTTTTTACACAATTTATTTGTTTTATTATAGTTAGATGAGTAACATTTTCACATTACCTTTGTCTAATTAGTCAATTAGGAGCTAGATCAGTTTTTTAAGTAATGGTGCCACTGTGGAGATCTTTAATTAGAACTGCAAAATAAGTTCAAGCATCAAATTGTTCAGAAATAAAAATTAGGGACTAAATCAACACCTATAAAAAAAAAGGTTTAGGGAGGAAATTGGCCATTTTCCCTAAAGATAACCATCATAGCCTTAAATGAGCAATCAATAACGCTTAATAAATACAGTAGAGCATTTATTCAAAGCATCTCAAGTAATTCACATTAAGTTTACACCCCATAAATATCAAACTTGCATATAAAACACTGATTAATAGTACCATACCATGCAATTTAGGTTCAAAATTTACACAAGAAAAATAACTCTTTAGTACAACTCAAACAAAACGTCCCCACTATATATATCTGTCACTAAATCCAAACCTTAGTAGAATTCTTCACAAATGGCCATCATTGTTGCTATGGCTAGAATCTCTTTTCTTGGATTAATTCTAACACTTTTCTTAGCGCTATTTTCAGGATCAGCAACCAGTTTGCTTCAGGAACGGTATCAGCATTTTCATCACCATCATCGCAATCCAAGAGGTATTGACCATCCTTATACTGAACCAGAACAAGGATGCGAAGACGTGCTCAACAACTTTGATGCCTGTGAACCCTATATTGTGGGAGAATATAATGATGTACCCGAGCAGTGCTGCAATGGCTTATTATATCTGAATCATATTGCCAAAAATGAGTATGGAGGTGCAAGGAGAATTTGCCAATGCATTGAAGGCATAGGAGCTAGTAGGAAGCACCAGCCTTATTCTGAACCCCGGATTGAAAATCTTTATTATAGATGTAATATTCACCTCAGCTTCCCCATTTCTGAACGCATGGATTGCTCCAGGTACTAATTAAATGCATACTTTACGGTTTGTATATGTTTAGCTTTCTCGTTTAATCTCTATTTATTCTTTCGAAGGGGGCAACGAGGGAAAACTATAGAAAGAGGGGATAAGAGATGAGAGTCGAATCATGTTTTAGGGCTAGAATTATAAACTTCTTGACGCATTAGCTATATTTGATTATCTCGTGTTTTACATGGTTTTATCTCCTGTATCAAAAAAAATTTTTTTTTTTTTTGTGTGTAAAATTCTTTCTAGATTTTATAAAGAAAGGACAGGGATGGGATAGGACTTAGAATTATAGAATTCTTGATGCATTAGCTGTGTTTGATTCTTGCCCCTATTAGATAGTCTTTTTTTCCATCAAATTTTGAATTAAAAAAAAAGAGGGTTCATCATGAACGATCGATGCTATGCTCCTTCGCAGTCCATTTCATATAACCACTATTATGTTTGTTTGTAAAAATTATAATGTTGCCATGGGAATTTGACTGTGTGCTACTCGTCTGATTGCAGGGTCTAGACACAGGAGATGATGGTGCTGCGTGAGGGTGGATGCGTCATTTGGTTTCGTTAGAGATGCATTCAGTTCATAGGGGAAATGCATAAACTGATGCTCCCTTTAAATAAGAAATCAAGATGCCAAAGACTATGAATGAAATCTATTAACTGATCAATATTTCTATATGTAATTCCTCTCTCCCTTGACCTTGAGAGATGGTAAAAGCCCTTTTAGTTTGTTTTATTTATTTTGTTTTTGGTTTCTCTTTTAGAATGAAAAAGGTACACCCCTGATTCAGAAACCTTTGGCAAGAATTTTAGATTCTTCATATGCTAAAAGAATGGGAATAGTGATCAGGTCATTGTTCCTTCTCAATGGTGATTTTATATATACAGTATGATTAGTGTGATTTGGAACATTTCTTAAACTTCCAATGTAAAGTGTTCAAAATAAAAGTTGAAAATGCAAAAAAAAAAAAAATGTAAAAGTAGAGGGTGAAATGTGAAATTAATCCTATCTTAAATAATGTTGATCAGTGGACTTCCCCAGAATTGCAAAATTAAATAAGTTTCAAGGGTCAACTTTTCTCCTAATAACAACTTTCTATAAACTCAATATTTGTTTTCACAACCATTACTGTTCTTATTTTAACTATCAACATAGGGTTATCGATAGAGCGGACCGGCCCAAATTTGATCCGTTCAATCCAAAAAAGAGCCCATGAAAGCTAAACTTTAATTGGATTAGGCAGAGTTTGGACCTAAATGTTAGGCCCGAACTTGAGTAAAGCATGTGTCATGCTAAGCTCAAACTCAAGTAGAGCTTGAGTGTACATAATATATAATCTATAATTTAAAATTATATATATTACGACATAAAATATTAATAATTTATATATAAATATATAGTAATTTATAATTATAAAATACATATTATATATAATTATGTATTTAATTATGAGTTAAGGCCAAATCTGAATTGAGCCTGAAACTCATATAACAGTATGAGTTAGGGGGTGTTTGGACAGTCATTTTTCGCCGAAAAATTGTGTTGTTTTCCGTAATTACATTTTCCATTACCTTTTTTCCTCAAATACATCAAATCGTTACAATAATTTTTTTACAAAAAAAAATCCAAGAAAATACAATCCAGACAGGCCTTAAGTTTAAATCTTTTAATTTCAACTTGAAGTCCAAAAATCTGTATAATTTGCGAGTCGAATTTGGATTTGCAAAAGTCCGGCTCAAAAGTCCCAATTGACAAATGGACATGGATGGTTGTTGATTTCATTTCCTATTTACGGTTCTTATTATTATATTCCCAACTTATTTATAGATTGTTCAGCACTATTAAGTGAATAGTTGTATGGGGAAAACTGAGAAGAGATCAACGTTGTTGTTCCACAAGGAACACATGCAATTGTCTCTTTACTTGTATTTTGGGATGCAAAATGCAATTCAAATACGTGCTGAGATAAATTTATGCGCATTACGTTTAGTTACTTCAAAAACAAACCAAAAAAAAAAGAAGAAGAAGAAGAAATATATTATGTAGTAAGAAAAGAGCAAAAGTGCAAAGGAACCAGAAGTAGGCAATCCAGAGATTTTTGCAACACCAGCAGTACACTTGAGTAATGCAGCACACACCACTTTATTACAACCTCACTGGGAGAGAAGCAGAATAGTTGTGGGTCAGAAGTGAGGGAATTTGACATCTCCGTCACATCCAAATCCATTCCCGGGACATTCAGTAAATGTTTTTGCATCAGAACCTGTGCAAAGAATGACTTGATCTAGCTGCGAGTTGCCATCCTTGTCTGTGCTACACGCTAGTCCAGGGAAGTGCAACCCTCCACCTATTATGGTATCTGAGATTGTATCCCTTGGATAAGATGATCCATCGGGTCGAATACCTACAAAAACATGCAATGTAGTAATACTTCTGTGGTAATTTAAGAGCCAGGCAACGTCAATTAGCCCAAGAGTTGGGGGATGACTTGTACAGCATTCAGAAGTGAAAGGCTGCTAATTACCTGCATCACCGAGTATTTTGAGGAGATTAGCACTTTTCCTTACTGCAAGTGCTTGCCTGAAGTATTCTTGTTGATTTTTTAGGGTAGGTTTTGAGCATGTCCCGTATTTTTTCCATGCATCTGACCATAGCTTCTCTGGGTTACTACCAGGGCAAGTAAGTGACGGCCAATGAGCTTCCAATCTTGTTCTCAGATGTGAGATCTACACATGACACATTACACCCTTTTGATTAATACCACTTCTTTTCTCTCAGAAAACAAAAAAAAAAAAAGAAAAGAAAAGGGTTGTTATAGTATCATTGAAGTGTACACAACCGTTTTAAGCACAGCACTGGAGTAAAAGAAGGATACCTTTGATACATCCAAGTGGCTTGCAGGGTCACAATTTTCTGGCCAGGTCCCATTGAAGTAATATGGTTGAAATCCAGTAATTATGAAGTCTCTTGCAGGTTTTGGTGTTTTTTTGAGACAACATCCTTCTTTTGTAGCACACTGAGAACCAGGCCACTGCATTTTACATGCAGAGAAACATGATGAATGTCTAATTCTTCTTTAATTAATCATCTCCAGAAAGCAAACTAAAAACAGATAAAACAATCACCAAAATTTTCTAAAATCGATCAATCCCAGCTCCCTGCACATTCTCGACATTTAATGGTTTGGTTGCTTTCTTAAAATGCAGAGCTTAATGTGTGACATATGCATGCTTACCTTCAGGTAAACGTAGAAGAAATCTGGCGGATTATCGGCACTTGAGATTGTTGAAGGCAAAGATGCATGGACTAAAAGCATGATGAAAGCTGATAGCATGATTTTCACAGTTTTCTCCATCTTCTGTTTGGAGTTATGAGCAATCGCCTTGGAGAAGGGGCGTGCTACTTAAAATGATCATCGGCACCCGAGTTGATGATTGAGCACTCACAGTAAAATTAAGTAAAGTTACTCTACCAAGTTGGCAACTTGTATTTTTTAACTCTACCCAATTGGCCACTTTGGTTTTCTTTTGCCTTTTTGGTCCTTCTGTCTTCGATTCTTCATCATTAGATAGGTCCTCTAGAGAATTCAAATCTGCGTTCAGATTGCTTTTATATGTCCAAGAAAAATGATATCATGTCTGACATCCACCCTATCTTCTTAAGTTAATTTTTCCTTTTATGATACAGGTTTTTTTGGAGCCATTCCTCTAAATATATCTCAAGTTTGATTTCCTGAACTGTATTTGTCCTCTTGTTCTATTTAAATTGGCATTGTTATAGGCACCACACTTTAGTTTTTTTCTTCAAGATGGACAAAATTTAAAAGAACTCATGTAAAACCAAAAAAATAATAATAGTTTACATTGACAGTCAATAACTAAAAATATATACCGACCTACTAATTTCAAGATTTTTCTAACCTCCTCCAGCAGTGCTATTCTAAAATAACTAGCTAAGTTTATGCGACAGTTACTGGAGAATGCTCTTGTGCCCTCTGTCAAGGTAAAAAACAAAAAGTTGAGAGCCATATTTGTTGACTGTGTGTTAATATAGCAAGATCACCTCTCTTGTCTTTGACCCTGTAGCAGTGAATGCTTTTTAAGCAAATGAATTTGAAGAAGGCAAAAGCAGAAAAATAATCCAATGTCACTACTGTATTTGTGGATGTGGCTTGAAGACTAGTTCAAAGACAAGAATAGTAACTTCCGGGTCAAACTTACAGAAATGCTGCAATATGATGACATCCTTGCAAACTACTACTAATTCTTTTTTGAACAGTTGTGGTACTAATCAACTTCTTTTTTTTTTTTCAGAAATTGAAATAAACTCACACACACTTAATTAGACTAAGCACGAGAGTTAACAGTTAAATCGGTCCGAAAATAATCTAAGAAGGGACCCATAAAAAACATCCATCCAATCAATTGGTAACAGGAAGGTGCTCCAGGGTGGTACTAATCAACTTCTTGGAAGCGCAGATCAAAGATCGCTCCAACTCCAAGGAGTTGTCACATGGACAAGATAGAATATTTTAGTGGGCAAGATCGAATACTTCAGATTCTTACTACAGGATCGAGGGATAAGTTATACTACCATATTTCGTTGATCTACATTTTTTGTCTTCACAGCACTTTGTCGTCTTACTTTTTTTTACGTCCGTTTGAACTGCTATTTTTTAGGGTTTTTATAGAAGAATGTACTGTAACGATTTGAGGTACGTAAGATGAAAAAATAATTGAAAAAAATCTTTATGAAAAACGTAAAAAAAAAATTTTGAAGAAAGACCAATCCAAATCAATACTTTCTAGATTAGAACACATTTTTCTCGTGTGTGTTTTTTAACAGTTGTGGTCCTAATCGACGACTACTCGGAGGAGCAGATCAAGATTGATCTTAGGAGTTGTCACATGGACAAGATTGAACATGTCTCAAATCAAAAGATTGAATATTATAGTGGACAAGATCGAATATTTCAGATCCTTGAAATATTTTGCTCCCCAGCATGATATTTTATATAACTCACCATGTATAGGACTACTCCCAATCAAATAGTATCATTCCTAACCGGACTTTATAGGTTAAACACTACTATCATCCATCACTGGAATTTATTGCTAAATTAAATTAAATTAAATGATTTTTGTGCCATTAACATTTTTGTGCCAAAATTATATGAAAAGCTTAAACAACATTTACTCTTTTTTTTTTTTGTGTTAAACATTTACATATTTAACAATCAGCTTTGAAATCGTCCGGGCATACTTCTTGTATCAATTTTGAATTAATAAGTCCGAAAACCACTAAGGTTTGTATTGTATACTCAACTTATCCGAGAATAGGATGAAAATGGTTGCTTGATGAACTTGATCATGGATTAAGAATATCTTCTGAACAGATCCCATATTTTTAGCCATACTGAAATTCAGTTCCTGGTAGAGGTCATCTATCCCAATAATCACATATACTAATAATAAAATTAAGGGACTAAATAAGTGCAATCGAAACTTTAGGGACTAAAACTAGATTGAGTGGGAACTTTGGCGTCCAATAGAGTAATTAACGGTTATAAAACCTCTTTCACCATTTAAACTTCTAACGTACTTACCCATCTATCAAATCTTAACCACTCTATCAAATTTTTAAATAATTCTCAGTAAAAAGAATAAAAACAAAGGGAAGAAGCTTAGTGGCATATGATCATGAACATGATTTTTTGTATTTAAATAACGAAAATAGAGCTCTTGAATCAGTACTTCCAATTTCCTTTCACACTATATGGACATGATGACTTTTCAATTATTCCCTGATTTGGTTTCTTGAGAATAAAAACAAAGGGAAGAAGCTTAGTGGCATATGATCATGAACATGATTTTTTGTATTTAAATACGAAAATAGAGCTCTTGAATCAGTACTTCCAATTTCCTTTCACACTATATGGACATGATGACTTTTCAATTATTCCCTGATTTGGTTTCTTACATATCAACCATACCAAACTACTACACGTAGCAATAAAAAAAAAGGGATCATTTTAACAATTTCACTGACCTCTCTTAAGGTTTAAAAAATTATACTAACCTCTCTTGAAGTTTATAATTTGATAACAAAATCAGTCTATCTCTAAAAAAGTATGATTAAAAAATTACTTTTAGGAGAGAGATGAAAATTTTGTTCTGCAAATGCCCTATGCATTCCAGTCAAGTGTATTAGCAAAAATAATTATCAGTCAAAGTGTATTGCAGTTATGATTATCTCAAAAAATTTCATAATTTTCAACTAAAATTATAAAATTTAAATATTAAACTGAGAATAGTAGAGATTGTTTACCTGATTTAGCATATGCCTTTTGTAATTTTGCATAGAAAATAACTTCCAGTTCTGCCTTTCTTCTACCTCTTTTTTCAGCCACTTCCAAGAAATTACTCTTCTACAAATGCCATTTCTTTAGTTTCTAATTCAAAGGGAAAAAATTTTTAAGAACAAGCTTGTTTTTCTATTTCTTTCCTCTGTGCTTTCTTTATTCTACCTGTGCCTTTCTTGTATACGATTAAAATGTGGTCACGTCAAGTTCTGTCAATCACAAAATGGTGCTAATTGATGTAGCAAATTAGTGCCACTTTGTATCTTTCACATTACTGTTCATGCTGTTAACAGATAATTCTGTCAATTAGTTGATTTGTGCCATAATTACTTAATTCTCATATTTTAGTTTCTAATATCAAATAATGTGTTAGGGGTACATGAGTAATTTCACGCTAGGTGATGTCAGCAATTGAGCCCCTTATTCTGTCAAGGGAGGTCAGTGTAATTTCCCAAACCTCATGGGAGGTTAGTGAAATTGTTAGAAATCTCAGGGGATGTTTTTGAAATTATCCCGAAAAAAATTTCTAATATCCTTTCCAGAATAATCTAGCTGATCCCATGTAGCATAATATTTTTTATCTAGACTTGGATAATTTATTTCAAGTTAGGTGAAATTCAGATTAATTCGATAATTGAGATGATAATGTAGCTTCAAGGCACAATAGCAAGTATTATAATTTGAGGAGCTCTATTTAGTATTTATAGTTAAAGCAATAAAACAAGTGCATATTGGAATGGGTCCAATCACATCCTTGTAAAGACAATAACACCAGTGCAAAATATTCAATTAAATCCAAACAAGAAAGCCAAGTGGTTGGCTAAAACATGCGTGTGCTTTTCTAATTGGCCCATGTAATAGCTATAAACAAATTATAAAATAATAATATACAAACAAGAAAAAGAAATTATAAAAAGAAAAAGAAATAAAAAATAAAAATTCGTGTGCTTTTCTAATTGGCCCATGTAATAGCTAAAAACAAATAATAAAACTATTATAATATGCAAAACAAGAAAAGAAAAAAGAAATAAAAGAAATAAAAACAAAAGCGTAATAGTATTACAACTAAGAAAAGCGTGTTAAAAAAATAGAAGTGTATAAAAGTCAGCGGCAAACCAAACCATAAGGCTTCACATGGAGTCTTTCCTCTACGTCAAAAGTCTTCTTTACATAACATACACTCGTTCAAATCTGCTCATCAATATCTCCAATAATTGAAATCTTTACTCCTGTTTCATCATCCAACCATCATACCTGCAATCTTTCTGGCTTTGAAGTTGTTGTGAAGATTTAGCAGTGGAATAACAAAAAACAGAACAGTCATGAATGGAAAGGAGATTCTTCATAAGATGAAGGTCAGACAGTTATTCAGTTCATGCATTCATTTGACTTCTTGACTAAAATTCTTTCTTGATTTTGCTATCCCAGATGTCCTTTCCGGGATATGTTTTGCTTTTGTTAAGTTGCTGATCGCATGTTTATAATGGCCATGATCGTTTGTCATTTTAACTGTTTGTTATATCTGATTTTGTATGAGAAGTGTTAATGGATGTAGGCTTGGATTATTGACTGATTTTGTAATGGAGGGGGATGACGAAGTTGTGGGATTTTTGCTAAAGTTCCAATCGATCTTGAAAAGTCAAGATTTGTTGGAGAAGAGAGGCATGGATTTTGTTCAATTCGTTCATACCAGAAACTTGGATACAAGATTATGCAAGTTTCGGACTTGGGAGTGAGGGATCAAGTTGTGGTTAGTTCTATACTTCGAATTTGTTTGGAGAGGTAGAGGTATTGGTTATGTCAACCCTTTTAATGGAGACTTCAGGCCAGGTCCCTGTGGATTTCTTTATATTCTGTAAATTTGCCTGAATCTCTGGGTTTTACAAGTACCTTTTCCTCTTGAATTCGGACATGAGGGCAGTGTTACTTTCCCCCTGTTAGTGTAAGAGAATAGAGATTGTGGCATCACTTTTTGAAATAGAAGTCGAACCATCTAGATGCCAATTTTGCTTTGCAAGAAGTAGCTGCACATGAAAGAGAATCCGTAGTTTTCATTCTGAAATCTGTCACACACACACATTCAGATACAAAATGATTATGCCAGTAAATGGTGTTTGTGATCTTGGTTTGAAGCATTGACTTGTGATGTGAATTGTCGACCACAGACTGGTAGAGAGTTGGTATGAGAAAATGAACCACCTGTCCTGCTTTGTTGCCTGTATGCTGATACTGAAATGAGTGATGTTAACCAAGAGCTTCGACTTGTTGGGAGGTATAATGTGAGAACTGAATTACACCCCAACCAAGTTCACTATTCTACATTTTTTGTGTATGTATGTATGTGTGTGTGTGTGTGTTGAATTTAGGTAGAAGAATCAGCTTTGATTGTAGGATCTACAAATTGACAATAATAATTGGGAAAAGGGAAATGAAAATTTGACGAGAATAACAGGGGGAATGAAAATGAATACTCTAAACTTAAAACTTCCCTGCTGCATTAACTTGCTACCTGTCTCTAATCCTAGTATGGATCCAAACTTGGGAATTGTGTTTCTTTGACTCCTGGTCGGCACTAGTGACATGAGATACGTACTAACTTCTAGTTTGGAAGTTAATGCACCTGCAATTCTTTATTGAGATTATCTAAATTCATTGGGAAGTTAAGAGTACCGCTTGGAAGACAAAACTGTGGTCAGAATAAGCAAGTAGACAACCATAATTCCCTTCAGGATGAAGTGAGGATGCCAGAGACGTCATAACTAGACTTGAGCATTAAGCACCAAGCTGAGGATAGAGATTTGGTTTCCTCTTGTGCATTCTGGATTATACTTCATATTCAAATATAAGGTATGCTATACCTTAATCTTAACCTAATTTAGACTTCTACTTTCTGTAAAAAGTGGTAGCATGAAAAGTTTGCTAATAGTCTTGGACATAGTCGCCAGAATTATACGCTTACGATTGTACAAATTTACGATCCAAGCTTACGAACTTGATCCTCATGCTAGTTTGATTGCTATGCTGTGCCTTGAACTTATGCAGTATTATAGCACACAACATTCAAGTTTCAACATGCTGGGTTATCATTGCATTTTCTAAAACTCTTTGCATATGTTGTTTTGAAAACAAGTAAAAGTTTTACATTTTCATTTTCAGATATTATGATCCTACCCTTGATTCAATCTCATGACTTCAAAACTGTCCAGCACAGCATCCTATATTTTAGCAGCATTGGTCACAAAGAAGTTACAAATTGTCCATGGATCATTACTTGTTTACAATACATACAAATTGTGCATACTTGCTTTAGCATAAATTGACGATTAGTGTGGTAGCTTTGCTAGTGGAGATCGATAAAAGTGTCTTGTTTCATAGGGTGTTTGTGTTTACATTCTTCTGAAAAGAGGAAGTATCTACTATTAATGCCAATAAACTTTTTTATGCTTTTTTTTTTAAAGTGTAAGTGGAAGAGCTCGAATTCTGAATCTCTCACTTACACTCTCTACTCCCGAACAACCTAACCCACTTCTCCCTCAAATCAAATCAACTATTGTTTCAATATTAGGTCCAACAAACACCATTATATGCTGTTGATTGTATGTCAAATATTTCATCTATTAGCCTGATTACCTTAAGGTATTGCATTCTTCAGTTGGTGCGTTCGTGTATAATATAATGACAATGAATGCTTAATATGCGCAATGATATTAAATATCTCATGCATTTTGGTACAAATAGTAGACTTAAACTTCAATTTTCGTTCTATACTCCTATTAATGAATTTGCTTTCCTTTTAAATGTTTCTTGAAGGAAAAAGCATGCTTTGCCGCACCACCATCACCTGATGCAGGGATAGGGAAAAGCAAAATACCAAAACACGTCACTCATGGCTATTACCTGTTGAAGGGAAAATCGAATCGTCCCATGGAAGATTATTTGGTTTCTGAGCTCAGGCGGTTAGACAAAAATGAGTTGGGACTATTTGCAATATTTGATGGGCATATGGGAAATGATGTTGCAAAATACTTGCAATCCCACCTATTTGACAATATTTTGAAGGAGGTATGTCTTTATTTAACACTTGACATGCATGGTTAAAGAACACTTGACTTCTCACTTCTCAATATTGCAAATTTCACTGAATTTCGTACATCATTATCTGTTTTAAGTTTGTCTTTCTCCTCACTCATAATTTATTTTCCTACAACTGCAGCATGACTTCTGGACTAATACAGAAGATGCAATTAGAAGAGCCTATCACAGAACCGATAACAATATATTAGAACAGTCAAAGAAATTGGGGAGAGGTGGTTCAACTGCAGTGACTGCGATCCTTATTAATTGTGAGAAGCTTGTAGTAGCAAATGTTGGAGACTCTCGGGCCGTAATATGCAAGAAAGGACTTGCCAATCAACTATCGGTTGATCATGAGCCAAGCAAGGA
This sequence comes from Coffea eugenioides, assembly GCF_003713205.1. Taxonomy (NCBI): domain Eukaryota; kingdom Viridiplantae; phylum Streptophyta; class Magnoliopsida; order Gentianales; family Rubiaceae; genus Coffea; species Coffea eugenioides. The sequence continues at coordinate 44,251,602 of NC_040039.1, forward strand.
AAAGAATATCATTGAGAGCAAGGGTGGCTTTGTATCAAATATTCCTGGTAAACTATTGTAGTATTCACTTGTTTTGGGGGGATTTTAGCATTCATACACACACATGATGGCGTAATAACTAGTTGAAAATGTGTCTAGCGCACATCTTATGATGAGGTGGAGAGGCTCTGAAAAGTGGTAGATCATACTCATAGCTTGAGTAAATGATAATTGGAATCACCTCTTTATGTACTAGTGTCTAAAGATTCATACCTTGGATTAAGTTAGGTTAGTAATTTTTCCTGCAGCCCTCCACATGAAAGCTCAAATAATATAGAGTACATTTGACATTTTTCAGCCTTTTTGTCTTTTCAAGTTTGATAATCTTGGATTTCCACAGGTGATGTTCCTCGAGTTGATGGACAGTTGGCAGTGGCTAGGGCTTTTGGAGACAAAAGCTTGAAGCAACATCTTAGCTCTGAACCAGATATAAAAGTAGAGATAATTGACGATGATGTTGAATTTGCTATTTTGGCAAGTGATGGATTATGGAAGGTAGCTTCTTTTTCAAACTTGTGTGGCTTTCATAAAGCACTGCACTTTAGAATGAAATGTTGGACACAGCTAGACAAAGATGCTTCAATTTGTTATATAAATCACCGTAGCCTAAGCACTTGCTTTTGCTTGATTTCCTTCTAGGTAATGTCAAATCAAGAAGCTGTTGATTTGATCAAGGACATAAAGGATCCGAATTCGGCAGCAAAACGTCTAACTGAGGAGGCCCTAGCTAGGAAAAGTAGAGATGATATCTCTTGCATAGTTGTGAGGTTTCAATGATTTCTATTTCCTAAACAAAGTGATGACTTAAAAGAGGTGAAAGTGTAATGTGTAAAGCAAAACGCAAGTGTTCCATTCAAAACACTAATGTTTATAGATAATAATAAAACACCCCTTAAAACTATTCCATGGACTATGTTTTTTTTTCTTGTGGTTTTCTTTTTGTTTCATTGTTGTATCTCATCCCTCCCGAAGATCAATGCAGATATTCCAGTATATCATGTTGCTTTGTGGTAAGTAATCAGCAGGCAACACTTTAATTTCTTTCACCCCAACAGGTTGAAAGGAGAGCTATAAGCTCACTCTGTTAATTGTTCTTGATGCAGTTTCTTGAGCTGAACAAGAATGCATGGTGGCTCCAGAGATTGGTTACAACAACTGACTATATTTCCCCTGGAATGGACTAATTGATTGAAGAAAGCTTTCCCTGTTTACTGTCATCAGAGTACAAATGGTAAATACAGAAAATTTTGCCAGGGTAAATAACCCAACAAGCAGCTATGCATATTTATTTAATAAGGCCCAAATTTCGCGCGACAGGCTTACCTTGTGTCCCTAGGTGCCATTTTGTCAGCTTAAATGTTTAACAGGAACATGTTCCCAAAACGAAAGCCTGTGAAGGAGTAGACCAACCAAAGTTATTATCTTGAGAGACAGACCGTTGCAATTAGCAGTCTAATTGCAGTTGATGTGGTCCAATCTATGTCATTAATTTCAAAAAAAAAAATTATTGTTTTTTTAAAAATAAATTTGAGACATCCAAATCATTCTACATCAGCTGCAACCCAACTTGGATTTCTAATTCTTGCTATAGTTCACCTCAAATTTGATACTACAATACGTATCTTTATTAAAACAAGAGGTAACAAAAAAATTGGTGATCTACACAGTGCTGCTTTTTGTAGTATTGCATAGAGGATGAACTGCCATAACCATAAATAGATTAAAGTGGACATTATCATTTTTACGCTGTCGGTTTGTCCAAAAAATATCTGCTCAAAGTAGTGTTGCAGTTTCAGTGTATGCGCTGAATACATGCAACATTATCTCATCTTGAATTTTGAACATCAAATTTTACAATAATGTAACATTTGTGTAAACCCGCTAATTTATAAATTATCAGTGTATAAAAAATTAGGATAATTTCAGAAACCTTTCTTGAGGTTTTTAACAATTTCACTCACCTCCCTTTAGATTTGAATAATTGCACTAACCTCCCTTCATGTAGTAAAATGACTATAATATGCTTCATTTAAAAATAATACCTAAAAAAAAACCCTACAACTATAATTAGTTTTTCATTCCAAAGCAACGACTACCACGTAAAATAAACTTTTATTCTTTCTTTTCGACTCTCTCTCCTACCTTTTTTCTCCTACATCTCATAATCCATTATTTTTCCACAATTGCCATCTACACAATTATCTAATACATCTCAAATTCTCATTATTATGGAAATAGATCCTCTCTTCCCTTTTTTTTTGTTGTCCTTTTTCTATAAGTATTATTGAATTGAAATTGCCAAATGACAAGTTACCAAATTAGATTTGTTGTCAAACTAAATGAAGGTGAAAAGGATGGTGGTGATATAGAGTACTGACGAGAAAATAAAAGTGATAACTAAAAAGGGAAAATAAATTGAGGAAGATTACGTTATTATACCAATTGGGTAAAAAAGAATTTTGGAATATAAAAACTGCAAGTAGATTTGCCTAAAGACATGGGATGTGGTCTCTAGTGTTGTTTTTGGTTGCTCCGCATTGGTATTCTTGGTGGGTGAGATTATTTTAGCATCAACAATATTGCAGCCATTTAGATTGAGTTTGGAAAATGACATTGTTCAATTCAAACACTGAATTTAGGTAGAAAAAAAGGGCTAAAGATTAGGTTGAATGCAAACTTTAATTGTCATAGTTGATTTGCATAGGAAGCTTCGGCGCAGCAACAGTAAGCTGTCAAAATTGTGAGAATATGAAGATTAAGTTGAAGTGGTTTATTGAGTTCATTAGGATGGTAATTATATCGTTTTCAATAGTTGCAATGTAGAAGAAGTTTATGAGTGAGTTTTTCACCCTTCTAAGTAATGAAGGGGTATTTTAGGATTTTTTAGGACAAATTTAGCATACTGGGTCTATATTGTTACTGAAATGCTAATTATATGGAAGGTAAATGTCATTTTTTAAAATAGAGGGGAGCTTCCTAAAATTGTCAGAAATCTTAGGAGAGGTTTCTGAAATTATCCCTATAAGATTTATCCCAACCGTGATTAGATTTAAGTGGGCAATATTGTCCAGTTTCCTTGAGTTAATGGATGATTGAAAAAGTTAAAAGAGGAAAAGAAAGGCTTTCTAAGAATGCCATGCACAATTCCACTTGGCATGACTGCTACGTGGCATGCAATCTTGCTTCCATAACGTTGCCATGGGACCCGGAGCTGAAACGGTTGTCAGTGCAATCGTTCCGGAAGCTTGTATGCATTTTCTATACTGTGTAACGTTATTTATACATGATGTAACACTAAAATAACAGCGAGTAAACTAGAATAATATTTTATGGATCCCACACATGTTAAAATCCGGACCTTACAAATTTTAGTGGCCAAATCTTGGTCATTAACTTCTGCGTTGCGATGTGGGACTACCGGTAGCAGCTGCTGCCTATGCACGCGTCAACTTTTGATGGGCAGCCCCTGAAACCAATTCAAGGCCATCATCTGCATTGAACGCCAACCAACTCCGCCGTGAAGCCTCTCACTTGAGCCAAAACTTGATTACATCACTCGAGGAAAGAAATGGACTTAACTTTATCACGGAGAACCTGTCCGATTTAGCAACCAATCTCATCCAATGTTCAACAAACCCTCATCATGAATTGACATGTATAACAACAAATTCTTTTTTTTTTTCATTTTATCTTCAAGCACCTGAAAATTAGCCCATATGATGCTGCTATTAAAAAGGCAAATTCAGAATTGGGAAGACGTTACCATTTAATTTTATAAAGTTTATAGAATAAATGTGTGCCAATAGTCTCTTGGACTGTTGGTCATCAATCTTTACCTCTCACCTTATCATTTAATTATGACTGTCACTTTTAAATTGTTACCTTCGACGGGTTCTCCGTTGGTTAGGCTCTCCCTCCTCCTCCCCTAGAGTAGATTAGAATAAGTTATATTAATACTATCGTTACAAAAAATATATATAGGATAAATGTGTCCTTTGTTTCAAACCGTACGAGCTTCTTTGAAGATACAAACATTACACTTCTATCTTTTTCCCTTATAACCAGATTTTAGTCAATTAGTCATGTACTGATGTAGCTTAATTATTATGTTTGTTAAAATTGAAGTAATCAATCTGTCAAACCCCCCCCCCCCCCTCCCCTCTCTTTAAGTTGCTTGAAAAGGCATATATTTTTATAGTTGGGATGTCTACTCTAGGACACTAATGTAAATTTCAAGACAAATATTGTACCTAATTAACCAAATCAAAACCATGTCAGAAATTTATGATAACTGTCAATAGTTCAAGAACTTTGGTTAAGACCTAAATTCACTGCTACTGGACTCATTTTCACTCGGTATCACTTGGGATCAAGAGATGACAAATCATTTTTGACCCTTAGATTTCATCCTACAATAAGATATTCTCCTAATATTAAGCATAAAAATCTTGGGTTCCGTTGAGATCCTTCAAAAATAAAAAACAAAGAAAACAAAAACTATATGGTATCTTGATCGATCTTCACAATAAAGACCATTCTAACCTATATACACAACACAATTCATCGAATTACATCACCTCCATGAGAAGCAAAGAAAAAGTACAAAAGCTAGACTGTGGACTGTAGACATGACTTTTTCCCTTGAAGCACAACAAGAAGGACTCTTGCATGCGATTGTGTTATCATGTCGAGCTGCCACATATCTCACTTTGCATGCCAATTCCTAATACTATGCAGCCACGCATCACTCAGCCCATCCCTCACACCATCCTCGTCATTCTTTCCCCCCCTCTTTCTCTCCCTTAACTTTCTCCTTAAATTATGAGTATATAAACCCTTTCTTCAATCTTCATGTCTTTGTACATCCCCCCGCCCCCTCCCTTTCTCATATCTTTTCTCCCTTCTCAACACTTCTTTTTCATGTCCCCCTTTCTCTAGAGAGAAACTAAAAATCTTTCACAGTTTTCATCATCCCCATGTCTTTATCAACATTTTCATCATCATCAGATATGACTAGCGTTTTTGCTGATCAGCAGCAGCAACACAAGTTTCACCTGCTCAGCTACCTCAACAAGAAGAGCCCTAGGGAGATTGAGATCCCACCAAGAAAGCTTCTCAGCCGCCGTGCTGCCGCCTCCGGGGCCATGCATCTTGATAGCGGTGACATGTTTATGGATTCTCCCAAAGCTGAAGAAGCCCTTCTTCAGAAATTCTTGCCTTACAACAACATTGATGATGATGATGCTGATCCTTACTCATCCGATCATTTCAGAATGTACGAATTCAAGGTCAGGAAGTGCACTCGCAGCCGTAGTCATGACTGGACAGACTGCCCTTTTGCTCATCCGGGCGAAAAGGCCCGGAGGAGGGATCCCCGAAGGTATCACTATTCTGGAACTGTTTGCTCTGAATTTCGCCGTGGAAATTGCAGCCGCGGCGACAACTGTGAGTATGCTCATGGTGTTTTTGAGTGTTGGTTACACCCTTCTCGCTATCGGACCGAGGCATGCAAAGATGGGAAGAATTGCAAGCGAAAGGTCTGTTTTTTCGCTCATTCTCCTCGCCAGCTACGTGTTTTGCCTGCCAATTGTCACGAAACCGCTTCATCTCCAGTGAATTCTCCTGTTGAAAAGCAGCAGCAGCACCACAGGAATGTGAACCATTGCTGTATGTATTGCCATTCTGTTGCTGCTTCACCTACCTCTACTCTGATGGGGATATCCCATTTGTCTCCGCCGTTGTCTCCACCGCTTTCGCCGCCGATCTCACAGGCGAAAGCGGCCCAGTTTTCTCCTGTTTCGAGGTACAAGGATCATTTTGCAAGCGTTGAGCCATGCGGGATGGTTCAGTTTAGTTCTGGTGGGTTGAGTTACAAAGATGCATTAACAGAGTTGATGAGCTCTATTGAGGCCATGCGCGTGAAGGAGTCTTCATCCCATGCAGCTGCAAGTAATAACGGGATTAGTTTACCATGGCTTGATGTGAATTTCAATGGTGATGATCAGCAGCAGTTCATTCTGTCTCCTTCAACCCCAAGTCCAGGGACAAGCAATTTCCTGAGTAGGAATTTTCCAAGCAGGAATTTTATTGAAGAAAACAAGTACACTGAAAATGGCCTGGCTGGACCTGATCTGGAGTGGGTCAATGATCTCTTGACCTAAATATATGTGCCAAAACCAAATGGACCACTATCTTGATTTGTGGCCATGATCAGGATGATGATGAAAAATTGGAAGGAGAAGGAAGATAAATGATTTTTGTATATAGTCCTTTTGCCATCCACACGAATCAGCTGAAGCATTAATTTTGTGTGAGATCGGAATTTGGGGGACTTGTGATTTTTTTTTATTAGCTGAAAACTTGGTTTGGGAACCTTTTTTTTTTTTTTTCCTGATGCATCTATTGTTCAATTTTAATTGTCGAATTCTGAGTCTTTCTAGTGTTAATATTTCGATGTTAATTAAGTTGTATTTGTAAGAGAAACTTGGAATTGCTTAGATGTTTTGATTAACATGCAACGAACAAGTGAATTCTGATCAATTCCATTGATGTCTTTCATCTTGTTTGTGAATATCATTTAATTGTTTTTCTGAGCTTTTATTTTATTGCTGCTTTTCTCTTTCCAGAGCTTCTATGGATTCTTGAGAAATTCCCATCTTTTCTTTCTCTTTTCATCAGATTTTGGTAATTAAGACTTTTTAACTATTTGATCTTCTTGATCTCTTCAAGTTTGAATAAATCAAACTGATCTGGAAGCTGTACTTATTTTCGTACAGAATAAAAGACATACATTTTTTAACCAAACCATCTTTTATTAAATCTCGCGAAAGTCTTTCTGGATCTTTTTTTTTTTTGTTGCAAGAACGAATTTGATGAATCTCAGTGCTCTATTTTCCTTTTTTTTTTTTTTTTCTTTTCCAAGAACACAAATCATCTTGGGAGGATATTTTGGAAAAAATAAAGGGAAATAAATCGTTTAAGTTGTTTAGAAAATCTCGTAGGACAGGTGGGGGACAAGCGATATATGGGGATGGCTCACAAGAATAGATCAGATAGTGACTTGAATAAGATGTTCAAGATTAATTACCAAAAAAAAAAAAAAAAAAACCAACAAAATAAACCAGAGATTTTTTTATGACAACAATAGATGTTAAAATATACTGGATCATGAGCCATAAAATTATCACTGTAAACATTGAATGAAGAAATTAACATCCTTTTGAAGTCTGATCATTGCCTTGAGAATTAAACAGGAGCCAAAGAGGAATTCTAGTGCAGTACAAAACGTGGAAAGTGAAAAAAGAACATGAATAAAAGTTAGAGAACCAAATTCGTTACCATTTCCATAGAACATTAAAGAATGTGTGTGAGAGCATGCTTTCCCCGACTACTACCATTTTCTAGACCCGTAACAGTTCATAGAATTCCCCACCTCCAGCATCACTTTTTATGTCTACCATGTGCATCTTTTCAGATGAAGTCTTAAAGATATAAACAAAGTATTAATCTGACCATCCTTTTTGAAACATTCTTTATTCTTCTTCGCAAAATCTATTCTCTGGAATGTTCAAGAAATTGTACAAATGCCTATCATGGAAGAGTATATTTTGCCCTTCCTTTTTTTTTTTTTGGGGTTTTATTTCCTGTCTGATGAGTCACCGGCAGGAATATTGGACAGCCTTGCAAGAAGTTCATGATCAGCCGAAATAATGGCAGAACATCATGAATTGAATATGCCTCTTTTTACAAAACAAAATATGAGGTAGATTCATGTACAGTTGCATAATTGCATATTGTGAATGTATTGTCTTGTTTCCTAGGAGGGAGACTTACTGTTTTGGATAGCAAGGATGGTAGGGTAAATTTTCTGTCCTGTGAGACGGGTTGTAGGGTAGCCAGGACCATTGCAGTCCCTTTAGGAATATGATTCCCCTCCAAATCCTATCCTTCTGCATGGGACTATTTGCCACTGCTGGGTTAGGTGGGTAGTTGTCACCTGTCGCTTGCCATATTTTCACAAGGAATGAATTGAAATGGAGGATAGCAGCCCATGCCCAATAGACCTGAGCGAGGTCCCCCCACCATGCCATGCCCCTTTGCAAGTTTGCAATGACTTACTGACCCACCAACCAGCCTTATCTATCACCATTTTTTCCTTTTGTTTGGAATATAAGAAGAGATTAGTAATGACCAAGAAGCACACAACCTGTCAATTCAGAAAAGGGTCAGTGATCAATTACTGTATATAAACACCTTAACAACAATTGGAGGGATCAAAGTGAATTTGAAACAAACTTTCAAGGAATAAGAAGAGGGATCTGAATAATGTTCAGTTGATTACAAGACAAGACAGTGCTCCGAACAGAAGGAGACACAGAAAACGGTTGAATGATTAAAGTTTGAGAACGCATCACGAATCCTTATTAACTAGAGAGCAAATTTTGCTTAAGAAGTGGTAAGCTAGATCAAAGGAATTTTGCATTTCACTTTTCTTTTGATGAAACAACTGAATTTTGTGCGCCAAGCACTGTAGTGTTGAATTAGTTGCATGGGAATCTTTAGCTTCTAAAGAAAAGAGAGAGGAAAGATTCAGGTGCTTAAGCTTTACAAAGAAACTGGAAATTGTTAGGAGAATGAAGTGTATTCGTCAGCTCTAGCCTCTATCCCTTGCTGAAAATAAACAAAATTCTATATGATTGGTCACTTCCCAGAAGGCATTTTCTGAATTTGGTGTTAGTTTTTTTCTTTTTTGTGATAGGATCCACTTTATTGAATGGTCATGATATCCTGAATTTGATAAACAATGACCAAAAAACAAGAAGCAAGGAACAATAAATTTGCAATAACAACACACGATGTCCAAACTCAAGAAATTCCAATAGTCCATTCCTCTTAGCACAGAAACGCAATTCTAACTAGTAAGATACTTTGCCAGAGGAAAAGTTCTTTACTCATTACAATAAGCAATCTTGCATAACCAAAAAGACATTTCATATTTAATCCTGTACCATCAAAAGCCAAAAAACAACTTGATGTCAACATATTATACAAAACCATCCACCTTAAAACTGAAATAGAATTAAAAAAATATATATAGAATATATACAAGCTGCAGTAGGACATAATGTAAAGACAGGATTAAAAAGTACCGTTTGCAAAAAGTAGATCTTCACAATCAATTTCTTCTTTAACAAAATTGAACTCAACCAATCCCTAGGCCACGGTACACATAAGTCTTCTTCTTCCAATGCCCAATTCAGATCCATCGTCCCACTAAAAAGCATGGATGGAACCAGAGAATGTAATTTAGGGGGCAACTTTGTTACATGCAAATTTTGGAGTCAAGAAAAGGTTTTGAAAAATTCTGTGGGCACGAAAAGCATAATTTATGAAGGATATTTTTGAAAACTACTTAAACTTTCAAAGGGAAAAAATAATTTTCAAGTATCCTTGCCAATTTTTCTCTTCAACTACTTGTAACATATCCTCAGAACTTTAATATACATGAAAACAAACTCATACACAAAACATTGCAACCAAGAGTTGTCCAGAGTGATTAAGCCACCTTTCCTGGGTGACTCATCATGGTTCAACCGTCATAGCTACAATTGGCAACACTTATTCCGCCTTCCATAGAATGTTGATATTTGAAGTGATGCAAAATACTGTTACAGTCTCAAAGAAGCAATTTTTTAAGAACTTCAACTTGGTCACACGTTATCCAAACACCATCCAAGCCTCTAATGCACATTGCAAAAGCCCAAATGACCAAACTAGCATGATAAGATGCCATTTGTCATTTAAATTAATCAGCAAACTGCCACAAGGACTACACAACAACATAGTGTCAAGAATAAGATATCATGAACATAAGACACTAACCAACTCCTCATCTCATTGATGCTGTAATTTGGCTCTCTGATGATGATGCCAGTGCAACAGATCTTGCAAGTGGTTGAGATTATTCTGAACAAAATCTGAGTCGACTCTGGACCATTCTGTAGGTTCAACAGCAAATGATAATTTCATGGAATGCAATAATCATCTGAACGACAATGAGGTGGAGCAAATGGACATAAATGACAAAATTCGCTTCTTTAATTAATTTTTTAGTACAAAATAGAGGAATATATCGTCCAAAAAGAGCACAAGTGTGTGTGTGTGTGAGAGAGAGAGAGATATGTCAAACCAACTCTACTTGAAAGAATTGGGGTGATGACCAGTAGGGCTGTTACCTGACAACATAAGGCTCCTACTGCTGAAGACAAAACTTTCGCTAGTTATTCAAATAGCCCCTGCTGTAAGGATCAATGAATTCTGAAGATCCTATGACTTCAATCAACATACTTCACACAAAAATCAGCTTCTGACTCAGGAGTTCTTTTTTGACAGGACTCCCCAAAAATTGCATGCTACTTCAAGAAGCAGGTAAAAAACTGGCCGTCTAAAGCAAACGGAACATTTTCTCCAAAGTGATTTCGACGTGCCCATGGTAAGATGGTTCAGACATCCTTGGGACAGAAGTTACCTCCAGTGTTAGAGAGAGAGAGAGAGAGTTAGCAGCAGAGGTTACCAGATACAAATCCATATGCACAGGTTGAATTATATCTTGCCATTCTCTTGCGATAAGCATCTCGGTCGGTAGGCAATCAAGGATATGCTATCTTCACCAGTAGCCTTTGCAAGAGCAAGATCCATTCTTAAAATGGTGGAAGCGACTTGAATCCCTCAAAATAATTTCATGCTCAATAATCCTAGATATGTATGTCATAGCGGTGTGGCAATCCCCACAAACCCGCAAGTTTTTTGTGATCCTAATGGGCAGCCCAGGTGCTGATGTAAGAATGCCATAAGCAAGAGCCAATTTCTCACTGTGTTCTACAAGAAGATCCCCTTTTTCTTCATCATCTACATCATGGAGCGCAAAGCTTGTTTCAGGGACATAACCCATTATTTTAATCTGGTCAATAAGGTCTGCAAGTAGGTCATATATTTTCTCAGACATTGCATGAGTTCTGTCCCCTACATAAAAGGTTGCAGTCTCGTTCTTTCCTTGAACCCAACTGCAGCCAGGTCTCTTTTTTATACCTTTCTGTTTCATCACAAATCTGATCTTGGTCGCATCTTTCCAACGCCCAGCATTGGCATATATGTTTGAGAGAAGCGTGTATGTCCCATCATTCTCACACTCCAATTCGGACAACTTGCTTGATGCATATTCAGCAAGTTCCACCTTTGCATGAGTCCTACAAGCCCCAAGCAATGCCACCCAAACTGCTGCAGTTGGCTCCATAGGCATTTTTGCAATAAGGTCCATAGCCTCATTCAAGCGTCCAGCACGGCCTAATAGGTCGACCATGCAAGCATAGTGCTCTGCCCCTGGCGCAACTCCAAAATCCTGGCTCATTCTGTTGAAATAATTCATTCCCTGATCAACCATTCCAGAATGGCTACAAGCATATAGGACCACAAGAAATGTCACACCATCTACAGGCAGACCAGCTCTCCTCATCCCATCAAAAACTTGCAAGGCCTCCTTGCCAAAACCATGCATTCCATATCCAGTCATTAACGTCGTCCATGAGATAATGTTCCTCTGACCCATGGTGTCAAACACAACTCGAGCCGCATTGACATCTCCAGATTTAGCATACATGTCTATCAAGCAATTGGCTACAAACAGCATTGCAGACTCAAAGCGGTTCCTTAACACATAAGCATGAATCTGTCTACCCAATCTCAGTGCGTTTAGACGAGCACAAGCCACAAGGGCACAAGATATAGTAAAAGCATTTGGTACTAGAAGCTTCTTTTGATTACTCGCCATCTCAGAAAAAAGATTTAATGCATCATTGGCTTCACCATGTTGTGCATGGCCACCAATCATCACTGTCCATGTCACTACATTCCTATCACTCTGTCCTACAGCCTCAAACATCCTACTTGCCACATTGATGGACCTGCATTTTGCATACATATCAATCAAACCATTAATAGTCATCAAATCATCCTCCAGGTCATTCCAATCTAAGTTCAGCATTTTCTTTATTGAATAACAATGAATTTCTCTCCCCTTATCTAATGCCCCAGATGCAGCACAACCCGAAAGGACAGAAGCAAGTGTCACAGCGTTCGGCTCCGAGTTTGAAGCTCTCATCATATCTCTAAACACATCAAGAGCCTCTTTACCCAAACCCCTCTGAGCATATCCTGCAATAACAGCACTCCACGTCACAACATTCATATGGATCTTCTCGCCACGCATTTTCTCAAATAAACCAAGAGCATCATCATATCTACCAATCTGCGCGTACCCTGTCACCATGGCATTCCATGTCACGACATCCTTCACCTCCATTTGCTCAAACACTCTCTCTGCTTCATCCATAAATCCACATTTTGCATACATATCCAACAAAGCATTCCCCACAAATATATCCTCTATTAAACCCCTCCGCAGAGCATGTCCATGAACTTCCTTACCACTACCAAACGCATTCAACGAAGCACAAGCAGGTAATACATTTACCAAACTAACCACATCAGCACGCAGCTGGGAGAAACCAACTTTTGAAGTCATTAACGCAAACATTTCCAGCACCTTTTCAGCATCACCACTCTGCAAATAAGCAGCCGAAATCGAATTCCATGAGATAACATCAAAAACATCTCTCCGGGACATTTCATCAAACATCCGGCGAGCATCATCCAACTGTCCACATCTACCGTACATAGCTATAAGGGCATTACCAACAAACACATTGGAGTAAACAAACCCATCCCGGAAAGCAATACCATGTACAGAACCGCCCCAATGAAACCACGAGAGCTCGCCGCAGGCCTTAAGAATATACGGATACGTATAACCATCGGGCTGCCAGCTAAGCCTCATCATTTGACGGAATATGCGTAGTGCATTTACGCAATCCTGAGCGTGAAGCACGGTATTCTTGATGAGGGTATTCCAATAGAAGACGGAGGCAGGGGACGGCAACGGCAGGAGACATTGAAGGGTCTCTAGTGCTTGTTCAGGTGAATTGGAGGAAACGGCTTCTTCAAGTAGTTTAATATGGTTGTTGGACGGTTGACACTGTGAGGGGATATTACTATTGATGGCTGCGGCGGCGGTGACGGCAGGTGCTTCCAGCAATTGTTTCTTCCTACTCAAATTTCCAACAGTTCTTAATCTCATCATCATCTTGGATCATCAGCCAATTTGGGAGCCTTTCTATTATTCTGGATTTTCAAATGCAACGGCACTCTCCATGGGCAGTACACATGCCCACCCAGAAGGTGATTTTGGGCGGGTCGAGATTATTTTGATCATTTTTACTTTTTCAGGCTCATGATGACTTAAGTTTAGGATTTTTTTTCTTTTATGGTGGGAAAAGAATTAAGCTTACAAGTTTATTCCAATTTTTTAGATTTTGTTAGAAGTTTTTTTTTAATCTACCATTGGATTGTTTTTGACAGTGTTATTATTTCCTACTTTATTAGCTTTATGGACCACTAAAATATAATTATATAAAAGAAACTAGATAGTCATAAAAATGGATAAGAATATTTACTTGTCCTCTTAGATATTTCACCCATTTTCATTACTCATTTGACTTCCTTCTTCTTTTCTCTTTGTGAAAACTAGTTAGAATGTGAGGTGCCTAGCTAAGTATTTTGTGGTTAAGTATATACATTTTGAAGAATTTAGACCCGTTTGAATTGCTATTTTTAGGAGTTTTTGTAGAAAAAATATATTGTATCAATTTAATATATGTGAGATAAAAAGATAATCAAAAAATATGTTCACGAAAAACGTAAAAATTTTTACACAGAAAATCACAATTCAAAGGCTGGTTAGTCCAGCACATTGTGAAAGGTTTCATTGGTGGCTCCTCTTCAATGGGATGCTTCTAACACTGAACACACCTGAAAGAACAGAGCCAAAATGAATGTCTAGGACAGTCAGTGGGAGAAAAGACTCCAAAACTGGATTTGTAAGTACTGCATTACTTTTTATAAGCAAGAAAGCATTGAGAATTAGATTCATAGAAAGTTAGTAGACCTCAGTCTAGCAGTTAATGACCAGAAACATACCCATGAAGCTCAGAAAGTAAGACTTGCTGATAGATAGGCGAAAGAAGCAAATATCATATATGTTAGCCAAGGGTTCGAAGTACACTCCTAAATATTTGTTTCTAAACTGGAATTAGGAGGAACTTGTTGATGGAACAGGACAAATGAATAGCAAAACCTGCAATATGCATAAATGTATATGCGGAAATTTCTTGAGCGAACAAGGCTGTTTGTTTCACAGCCCTTCTATTTACATTGATGCTTGGAGCGTATTTACTGGTTTGGCTAATTAGTTGTTCCGCATCAAATCATTGCAGCCTGAAGCAAAAGGCTTGGCAGTCTATTTTACTGCAGTTTCTCTTACAAAATCCTGTTTACTACTATGTATTTAAGAAGCGTTGGATGCTTGTTTTTGCTTCATTTGGTTTCTTGGAGTTTGGTCTCAACATCTTGGCTTTCTTTTGTATTGAAAGTTGGCTGATTCTGTTGTGTGTTCTTCAACAGGAAGGGTGGCTGTGACTCATGTCGAGTTGTCCCCTTCATATAGCTGGGATTTTGAGACTTCAAAGGTAGGTATCTTTATGCTGGTCCTTCATTGGATGAAGATGGTAAGCAGCCTATTATATTGTATCTTGTCATGTTACCACTGCCAAAAATATGTGTGAATTTCCTGTCATTGAAGATGCTTGTAATGTCAACTTCTTGGCTCTGTATGATTATAATGATGTAATATCATGAAGTCTGTAATTTGAAGGAGTCTCTGCTTTGACAAATGCTATTCCAAAATATTTGAGTAGCCTTAGCATACATGCAACACTATCGCGTAACTACCAGATAATTCGGATATTAAATAATAAAGTAGTGTTTTTGTTTTTATTTTTTTTTACAACGATAGGATTTTTATAATCTAAAGTAATGCTTGAAAATTGATAAGTTGTCTGAAAAGACTAGAACATAGATAAGTTTGGCTCACATAAATACATAATCTATTTGAAACGCTCAACTCACCGTATTATACACCTACAAGACATCTTAGTAACATACATATTGAAGTTAAAGTGGTTTATAGAAGTTCAGTAATTTTTATTCATCTATGATCGCTAGATCTCTCAGTACGAGTCATTAAACGATAAATAGAACTTCATCCTGAATTATTTTTAAAAAATAATAATTTTTTTCATATGATTAGCCAATAAAACCCTATAGTATTATTAGAGACCTAAATTCTTACCACTAAATTTAGAGTACGTTGACAATATATACACTATCACCGTCGGATCCATGATATACGTGAAAAAGTTGAATTTTAAATTCAAATTTTACATATTTGTCATTCATCTAATGCTGATAGTATATCAACGTATACACTGTCATACACTGTCAATGTAAGAAAAATTAATCTCTAAATTTAACCCATAAATGATGAAAGAGTCTTTATTATTTTTTTTTTTATCGTAATGATAAAATTTCTATAACCTATTTTAGGGAAAAGGGAAGAGAGACTCTATGTGAATAGAAACTCCATCGAAGAAAATTTGTCACATAAAATGGCAATGATAGAATTTCTTTACCTCCTACCCACCAAGACTGATAGGCCTAGTGGCTGAGTCTTTATTAATCAATTACGCATATTTTACAAGCCGCCGCCGCCGCCGCCGCCGCCGCCAAAATAATCTACTACGTAGTGCGTTCTATTGTGACCTGTGGGTTTCATTCTATTCTATTTCTAGCTGAGCTGCTAGTGCAAGGTGCCCTTTCTGATTCACGTGAGACGTGGCGAACAAAGGTGCAATTTCCTAGTAGCCACCCAGGAAGGGGGCAGTGGCCCACGCGATAGACTTGTTCAAAAATGTAAGGAAATAGTAGTAGTATTGAAATGATTACCGACACCTGTGTCTAGATTTTTGACACGTAGTTGTTTAATCACTAACGTGCGTCACGGGACTGTCATCGGCGGCCTGGAGCACCGTAATCCTCAGTCCTCACCCACCCCGCCCCCGAGGGCGCCACACGGGTTTTGATGTAGTATTCATTTTGTCCCATTTAGAAAAATTTTATCACTGCCGAATCAATTAACTACTTCCTCCGTCACACTTTGATAGTCCCGTTTCTTTTTTCACACAATTTAAGAAAAAGTAGTTAACTTTGTTGAAAAAGTAAATTTAGATTGCTATTTTTCTGAAATACCCTCACATTAAATATGGTACAACTTTATGGAAACTTGAATTGATGGTAAAAAAAGAATCAATTCTCATTAAATGGGGTAGGTTTATAGTAACAATTACTTACATTGAATAAGGGTATTTTAGAAAAATTAAAATACAACTACATTTTTCAATTGGAAAGTGGACTACAATTTGGGACAGATGAAAAAGGAATACAGGACTATCAAAGTGGGACAGAGGGAGTACTACTCTTTTTTTTTTTTTTTTTTTGTCGACACAGGAGGTGTCCGGATCAATCTTTACGGGGCCCGACTAATTCCCCTGTGTTCCGGGAGAGGAGGCCCCACTCCACACCGAAGATGTAAGCCACGGGACTCGAATCCTGGTTGCCAGGTAAGTGGCCATACCCTAAAGAGGGGGAGCGCACCGTCCGAGCTACCCTGCGGGGGCACAATTAACTACTACTTGATAATCCTAATAGTTGATTTTTTAATCAATGAAATACTAGCATTAATTGGGCAAATAAAGACTCCACAATCTTATTTAGCTTATATTAGATGTCGAATCAAGTGGCTTCACTGTCTTATTTTGGGCGTTTTTATTAGTCGAGCACTAATAGGTTTATCAAGTAATTGATTTGGATCATGATAGAATTTCTTGATCTAATTGGACAAATAAAGACTACCTGACCGAAATCTAATTACTATTATCCATTTATCAAAAAAAAAAAGTTTGAATGGTAATTGGCTGTTGACCTTATTGAAAAAAATAACAAAATTGATTGTTGATTACCAACTGATGAATACTCCTATTCATTGGATGCAACTGAAAAATAGTTTATGAAGTATACGATTAATGGATCGAGTTCCTTTATTTTGAAGTAAATATTTGATTTGAGAGATTTGGAGTACGAACGTAACCGTTCGAAGCGATGCAATAATACTTTTAAATATTTTATAAATTTACATGAATTATTTATAAAATTTCATAACAAAGACACATAATTAATATATACGAGATTCACATAAATAATAATAAAATATTTATAGTGCCGTTGTAACTAAGTTTGTTTGGATAGAGTATTATTTGAAATATTATTTGGAATAATTACTGTAGCACTTTTTATGATGTGATGTATGTGAGATAAAAAGGTAATTAGGCATGTAAAAAGATGGATTGAAAAATATGTTTATGATGCAAGCGAAACATTATTTGAGATATTTGTGCTATCCAAACATTATGTATTAACGAATACTTATAACTTGTTTATAAAGTATTATACTGTTCTAGACGATCGCCACGTGCCCCACAGCGCGTCCTGATTTGAGGACCCTTGGTGCGTTTTCATCAGAGAGAATTGACGTCATCCTGCTGACGGTCACCACTGTAACAGGAGCGGAACCGATGCAGCGGTAACCTTTTTGCTTTTGTGGCACGACCAGCAGCGGTGGCTTTTATATGCTTCGTGCTAGGAAGAAAGCGAAAAAAAAAAAGAGGAAATTCTATATTCAACCCCCAAACTTTCTGTATTTCCTTTTTTCTATCCCAAATTAGTCTTAAATTAAAATTCAAGTCACCATATGAAAAATTATAACCGAACAATTGCATTCAAAATTTTATTCATTTCAAATGCTTTCAATTGAAATCCTTCCTCGAACTCAAATCTTTCGATCCAAACGCATCCAAACATTTTTTACATTACCATTTGGGTATAGCAAGCGTGTTTTTAGGTTCTCTTGAAAAGTTCTTTCATCCAAACTTGTGAAATTAGAGATTTTTTTATCGATAATATTTATATAATTTAACCTATTCTATCTTTAAAAAAAATGCTAAAAAAGCTGTATCAGATATTCAGATATTAGCAATTATACAAATATGAGGTGCCTTGACACCATCCCACATGTGAAATGAGAGGTTCGAACTTCCCATGTTCCCACAGGATCAGGAAGCGGTCAAAGCTTTCGAGTGGTACCTTCTTGGCTCCATCCACCGAAGCCTCGAGAGTCAAAAAAAACCAGTATCATATCATCAAGCATGGGTCCCCCAGGCTAATGCCCATGATTTCCTCTACATATCAAATCTAGTCCACAAATTCCGCCGACGCACCAATCGGGCCCCGCCGAAATGACCGGCACCCAAACAATCCGTAGCGAGTAGCGACTGCGCAAGTCCAACTGTTGGGCCCCACCTCGCCGCTGTCCCCTCCCGCTCTTACACGCTTATGCTTAGTCCTAATTAGTAATTACCAAGAAGTTGTCCTCCAAAAAGGGCCTTGGATTGTAATTTTCTAAAACTTTTTAAAATTAAATTTACACAATTTTTAATTATTTTTTATATCACATGCATTACATCTTTAAAAAGTGATATAGTAATTATTTTATCCAAAAATTATTCAGAAAATGTAGTTCAAACGGGCTCGAAGATGATGGTAAATTAGTATAAGTTTTTTCAAACTATAATATTAGATTTGTTTGGATAGTGAATTATTTGGAAAAATTTATTTGCTTGTATGAAGAACATATTTTTTAATCATTTTTTTATTTCACATACGCCACATCAAATTAATTGTTTGGATGGAGGATTATTTTCAAATTTTATTTGCTTATATCATTAGTATATTTTTTATTTTACATACATCATATTAAAAAATATATAATTTCAAAAAATCTACTATTCAAATACACTAACGAGTAAATCAGAAATAAAAATACTGTGTTTGGATAGAGAATTATTTGAAATATTATTGAAAATAATTATTATAATACTTTTTGTGATGTGATTTATGTGAGATAATAAGTTAATTAAAAATATAAAAAGATAGGTTGAAAAATGTGTTTATGATACAAGCGAAAAATTATATGAAATAATTCAACAATCCAAAGAAAACTTTTATTTTACAAAACATGAAAGATCAAAATCGTAGAAACAAAACGAGAAAAGAAAAAGATTAAATGAAGCACAAAGTTGTGAAACACACAGATGAACCCCACAAAAAAAAAGGAAAAAGAAAATAAAAAGGCGGTGGACGGCAAAGAAGTACACGTGCCGGCGATCTAAGACAAGACATTTACCCCGTCAACACGGGATACGTAGCTTGTGGGGACCCACGATGGCTATTGCTAAGTTGCGTTGTCGCTTGAGCATCCTGTCTCTCCACAGCCGTCGGTAGCTACAACGAAAGCCTCGACAGACCCACGGCCCAATATTAATATTTAATATCAATTCTTTCTATTGTTGGCCTTTTTGACTATTCAACTCATCAAGTGATACAAGGAATATTTGAGAATTTGTTCATACTTTGCCGTCGACGTTTTTTTTTTCAACCTTGCGGTTTACCCCCATTAAGCATACATGTCGTGATGAGCTTGGAGAGTGTTGTGCAAATAAATAATACTTTAATTAGATCAGGGTTAAGTTAAATCTACACTTTTGCCGTTTAAATCTACACTCCTAATACGTTAATAATATCAATGTGTGATATTTTTTACCAAAAAAAATGCATCAAGATTTAGAAATTTTATATTCAAATTCTCTTTTCTTAAATCTCGCCTATTTCCTGCTTTAAAAAAGAATAAAGTGTACTATTAGCATTGATAAATAATACCATCACTACTGAGAGTGGAACCAATTGTGAATTTAAGATAAAGAGAGAGGTGGATTAAACTACTCCTTTAGTTAATAACTTTTGTTATTAAAGAATAGTTAGGCGTCCATGCAATAAAAGCGGATTATACAAGTTGCTCAATCATCCAATTCAAGAATATGGTCCATGAACAAGGCAATTCTCTTATATTAATTAACCTTAGTAGTTAATATTAATGGGTTTGTTTGGATAGGGTATTATTTGAAATATTATTTGGAATAATTACTGTAGCACTTTTTTGTGATGTGATGTATGTGAGATAAAAAGGTGGTTGGGAATATAAAAAGGTGAGTTGGAAAATGTGTTTATGATACAAGCGAAATATTATTTGGAATAAGTTTTGTATCCAAACTATTATCATATGATTACGTGTGATATCTTGAATCACTAGACTAGTCCACACGTGTCTCACACCAATCTGATTCAAGTCGTGTGGATTGTTTTATCGAAAACGTGTCTCACACCAATCTGATTCAAGTCGTGTGGATTGTTTTATCGAAAATTGGCTTGTGATGAATTATAATTTATTTGGCAAATAATAACAAAGGATAAAAAATAAACATGAATTTGAATCAATTAAATCATGTCAACAAACCACATTTAAGAAGTCAAAAGAAGAAAGGACTTGATTGCAAAAATTAATAAAGTCTTGGGGTCAAAATTAAAGAAAAATAAAGTTCAGGGACTCATTTGCAATTAAAGTAAGGACCGAATTGAAAGAAATTGAAGACATCCAGGGCCACAGTATAGTTAAGGAAAAGTCCGAGGACTGATTTGCAAATTCATTCTCTGATTTCTTAGTGGATCAAGCTACTGGGCTATTCTGTTCATTTCTTGGGCCAAAAACCCTTACCAGCCCACGGAAGTCCAAAACAAATGGAAATCGGCCATCTTATTTATTTATTTGGGCCAAAACCTCCCTAGCCCAACAGAAATCCAAGCAAAACAAATGGGCTAGTCTAATATTCTGATCCCAAGAACGATCCAATTAAATTAATCACAAACCCAATTCTAAAACCCAACCAAAGGTGTTGGGCTCTATCTTCCTAAACCCAAGTCAGAAACCCAACAAAATAAACCAAATCCACTTCCTTGAGCCCAAACAAAATAACCCCTTAATCCAAAACACTTATTTCACTAAACTCAACAAGATAAACAAATCCACAAAATTATTAACCCACAATTATAATCTAACATCAAGAATTAATGTATCCAAAGGACTATTTAAACATTAAAAGATGATTACAATCTAAAAGAGTGAAATGAATTCAACTTTTCGATTCTTTGGGCTATGTCAGAATAAGAGGGAAACTTGAGAGGTTCAATCACAACAAAATAAGGACCCAATGGAAACAATTAAAGAAGTTAAAGGGGCCAATTTGATGGATTTGTCAATTGTTTGGGCCATAGTGGATCAAGGGGAAACCTGGGGGTTAAACTGTAATTTTATGAAGAATTTCATGCAACCTTCGAATGCAATCCGCGGTTCCTGGGTTTCTGAATGCCAAATCTTTTGTTCAAACGCAACTCATGACTGAACCATCTGAACTTGAACCAAAGTGAAAAAACGAGCACCAAAATTCTTTTCATTCTTTTAACCTTGTTTAAATAAGAAAATTCAGAAAAAACAGATCATGTAAATTCTGGCAAATTGCTGCAACAAGCACGGAAGCTTCCTCCTACTTTTGACCAAGTTTTAGCTTTATAAAACTCAATGGTAATTTGCTCATAGGGAGAGGGAAGTGAGGGCGAGAATCCAAACTATCGGGAGACTATAGAAGACAGCAAATGAGCAACATAAAAACAAACGAATTTCCGCCCCATGCATTTGGAGGAATGAAAATCAACATGATAAAATGTTCATCGACCCAACTAACAAACACCCACTGGCTAGAGTCTCCTCCGTATGTATACATATAAACGCTGAAAATCTCTTCACTTTGGTTCAAGATTTTGGTTTAGGCATTTTAGCAAACAAAAAATAGGCATTAAAATCCTATCAGATTTTTGCTCAAATTGAGGCATAACTAACCCAGAAATTTGTCAGAAAACAAAACAGAATATCCCAACCAATCCATAAAGCATGCTCGGTCAAAATTGTGGACAATCCACAAAGAAATTCAAGAAATGAACTTGAACAGGGAAATGAATTTCAAAGAAAAAGGATCTCTTACCGCATATATTTTCTTGGCGAAAATTTGCCGGTGGCGGTGGACTCCGAAGAGGTGGGGTGGCGGCTCCTCGCCAGTACAGCAGCTTCGGCTGCTCTGTTTTTCGCAGCCTCTGTTTCTCTTTCGCTTCCCAGCCGCCTGAAGCTTTTTCCTCTGTTTTGCAGCATTCTAGATCTCTCCATTTTTCCTTCCTCCGTTGTCACTCTCCATGTCCTCTCCTTCGGCTGCTGTTTTCAGTCGAAGCATAACTCCCTTTCACCCCCTCTCCTTTTGCCGAAGACCCCCTTTTCCATTTGCTCTACCTTTCTCAGCCGTAAGACCCGCAAGACTTCCCCTCTGATTTTTCCTTCGGTTGCCCTTTCTATCTCTCTCATTTTTGCTCCGTTCGCTGCCGCTATTGCCTTCCCTCTCTGTTTTTCTTTTCGCTCTTCCTTAGCCGACTGACTCTGATTTCCTCATCCTCCTTTTTTTCGTTTTTGGACCCAAACCTCCCTCGGCCTTTTTCTTTTTCTTGCCCGATAGCTTTTCCTTCCTCCTCCTTATTGCGCCGCCCCCCCCTCCAGATTTTTCAATTTCCCGCAGATGTTTTCCTCTTGCTCCTCCTTGCTCTGTTTTTTCCCCCCAAGCCGTTTCCTTTTGTTTTTTCCTTCTTTTAGCCCATCCGCCTCCGTAGCTCTTCCTCACATTTTGTTTCCTCAGCCGGCCCCCTTTTTTCCTTTTTCCAAAAAATCTTAAAACCTCCCAAGTGTCTCTCCCTTGCCACCTAAGTGATGTGTTGTTAAAAAACAAGAAGGGACACTTGTCCCACATGCAAATTTCCACTTGTCAATTTTTCTTTTCTTTTTCTTTTTTTTTTGAAATTTAATATGAAGACCAAAAATAAAATAAAATAAATAAAATAAATAAAATAAACTAGAATAAAGTAAAATAAAAATAAAAACCC